>NC_056739.1:115775231-116075231 GCF_019279795.1 Protopterus annectens
ATACACCTGAAGTAAGGTGGTTGCAGTAAGTGTAACAGAATTTGGCAATTAATGACATGACTGGTTGTACAGTGCTCATGGCTCTTGCCTGAAGTCCAACTTCACAATATATTGTACTTTGTAAGGGGGATCCTATCTATATGCAGTATTCCAGAGCTGCAGAAATACAATTTAGATTAAAGCAGTAACATCATTTTAGCTTCAACCATTTACTTCTTCAGTAAGAGTCACTGTCACCTTAGCATTCATATGACAAAATACCACTATAGATATGAGACACAGAGACACACACACCTTGACAACTTTGAGGTATGTCTATTCACATGTAACACCGAGATAGTGTAACACTGCGGAATGGTGATAGTCTTTTACAGCAGTGCCTTCACAAATTGTAGCTTCGATGCCAAAAAATGTAAAGTGATTAATGGCAAGAATCCTTTTAGCATGGCGCTCCTTTGGGAGCACAGTCAATGCAAAGCAAATAGGGTTAGCTGAGCGTAGAGTTGCAAGATGATAACTTATAATAATGAACAAGTTCAAGAGGCCAACAGGACACTTTGCTATCCAGCCATATGCGGATTCAATTGGTTAAGAAATAATACTTCCATTTTAGAGTGCCATAAAATGTCTCCAAAACGCAGCTTCCTGTTCTTGAGTCATTATGCACAGAAAAGAGATCAAACTTTCAGGAAAAGGAAAACGACATGAACAGCATGTGTGGTTAGGGATTTAACAATAAATGGACGGTACACGCCCTAAAATGTTACTCATTTTAAAAACAATACGGCTGTACCATTGGTGGGGAGAGGAAGGTGAAGTGCGCAAGATGTGGGTACAAAAGCTTACCAGGCAAGAAGCTGCTGTGTATCTGGAACACAAATAGAGGTGAGGCAATAGTATACTGGGGTTGTTTAAAGTATATTGGTTCGGGGCTTTCAATACACTGCACACCCTAACCCAATGAAATGAGACCGACCTCTAAGGTTATGAATCAGGAACCAACAGATGGAAGGATATAAGACGGAAGAAGTGTATGAAGGACTACTGTTCATGCAATTTAACATGGGGAGGGGTGCAACCACAAGTCCCTGCCTCCGCTTACAACAGGGCATTAATGTAGAGTTATATAGCGAACTGAAAAGAAGGGCAACAACCTTCACTGCAGCAGAAGGTGGTAAGGTAAAGGCCGTATATGTGCATAACAAACATTCGCGGAACCTGACGAGGCGTTGCACTAGTCTAGTTACGTAAACCAATAGGAGCAAAAGGGCTGAAAGCAACTTATTGTTACAAGACAGCACCCTACATGTGTGCACATCACAGGTGGGTGTATGGATGTGAAAATTAAAGGGGAGCGGAAAGGCTGACTTCTAAAATAGGCAACAAAGGAGGAACCAAGTAAAATAACCTGTCAGATCAGCACAATTCGTGGATCTGCCTGAAAAGTTATCAGTCCTGCTCCTAATGACCACAAAACCGCTACAATAGCACATATATATGTATAAAGCACACCCGTAGAAAATGTTAATTATATTACGCCCCGGATGACAGCAGAAGTAACGTAACAATTACTTCAAGGAATTGATTTGCAAGAACTGCACTAGGGAAATGATCCCTCAGTAACCCCACCACCCCCTTATAAAAGAATGAGTTCCGTACCTACCTACAACCAGCACCGGCAAACACCAAATACCAGGAAAAGCTAAAACAAACATGATTGACAGCCAAACAAAACCAATTGGGCACTGACGTTGTTTGCAACTTAACCAATGAAAAGCACTGACTGCAGAATGAGGAAGTGCGGCTAGACAGGTGGAAAAAAGTACGAGTAATAGAAACAAATCGGTAGGTGGCAGCACCTTCCTGCTTTATAGACCAAATGCTTCGTGATTAGTGAACAGGCACCTGTCACTCCAAATGATAGTTTAGTTTCATTTAAATCTTTGAGGATTACGGTCGGATGACGGATGGTGAGCCTTTTTTCTGTCTCTCTGCCTCCACTATTATTGGCTTTGTGTAGAATTTTTGAACAACGAAATCGAGAGATATCTGCCTAAAGTCGAGAAAGTAAAGAATATGTCGGAGCAAGTATGTAGCTGCACACCGAACTGTACAGATTTTCGCAGAAAGTCCGAGATTTTTGCTCATATTTTGGCACGTTTTTCATAAAACTATGTTTTGTGGCAAATTAGTGGCAAATCATTACAAATTGAAGTTAGAACTTAGAAAACAATGATAGACATTTAGTTTCATACTTCATACCTTTCAAAAATAATCCTAATGCAAAACCTGTCAATATATCAACTTTCTAAGATTGATAAGAGCAATATTACAAATGTTCCCTATTTTTTGGCCTTTGTCCTACTTTTATGTATGGCTTTGCCCAGATTTATTGCTGTAAGGGGTTAAGAGGTATGCACAAGCGCTTACCACACTTGGATACCTATCGCTTAAAAATGGACACATTTATCAAAATACTGCCCCCAAGCACTTTAATAAAGTGACATTTTCAGCTGCTCCTGCTAAAACTATTAAATCTTGTACATATTATTAAATGCATCTCTTTAAACATTTGTAGACATAATATGACTTAAAAAAATGTTGATGTCATGCTCAGAAAAAATATACTCAGTAGGAGTACAGAGAGTGTGCCTGGCTACAGCCTTGTGTTAGTCTTAGAGGGTGCGATTTCTCACATTATACAACTTCATGTGCAGTTGGCTGTCATGTCAACCTACCCCCCCCCCCCCCCAACACACACACAGAATAACCTTTCTGTGTTGGTGTTTCAGAGTCTAAGTAGATAATGGCAAACTGCCAAGAGAGTGTGTGTGTGTGTGTGTGTGTGTGTGTGTGTGTGTGTGTGTGTGTGTGTGTGTGTGTGTGTGTATATATATATTTATCATCATTATACTCAACCCCATTTTCTCTCTGGGGTGAGGGTGTCGTTCAGCTGCCACCATCTTTCTTGAATCAGTGCTACTTCTTTATCCTCTTCAAATGTCATGGCTGACTTTGGCCTGTCTTCTGTCACACAATGCAGTCACCTATTTGCTGGATGCCCTAATTTCCTCTTCTCTTTTTCATGTCTTTCCCATTTCATCTTTACCAGATTATCTTTTGCTTTCTTCCTCATGTACCCAAAGCATCATCATCTGTTGTCTTTGACTTTCTCTACAAATGAAGCTACTTTGGCTTCTGCTCTAATAATCTAACTTCTTCGTCTGTCCCACTTTATGCATTCTACCACCTGTCTTAGGCACTTATCTCTATCACCTCTAGCTTGCTTAACTGCTTTGTCTTCACTGCCCAGCATAGCTGGCCTTAGGCATAGGCCAACTAGTCAGCCGCCTAGGGTGCCACTCTTGCAGGGGCACTTTTCCAGTAGTATGGATGGTATAGATAGTCCAGGGATGGGGGCATAGGGAGGTGGTGGGGGTGCTGTGGAGAACTTTTGCCTAGGGCACCACTGGACCAAAGGCCAGTCCTGCTGCCCAGGTTTCTATATCATACAGTAGTACTTATTGCACCACTGTTTTGTACGCCTTATTTTCAGCTTTGGCATTCTTTTGTCACACAGTACCTCTGACACTGTCTGCCAGTTGGCTGCAGCTCCTCTGATTCTAGCTTTGACCTCTTCATTCAGTCTTTCCTTCTCAACTACCCCTCCTAGATACTTGAAGCTGTTAACTACTTCATCTATTTTCCCTTCAGTTTCAGTTCTTATCTTCTCATTTCACATATTTCTGCCATTACAACTGCCTTATTTATTTATTTATTTATTTTACATTTGTTGACCGGGCTAATCTAACTGGATATATGTCCATTTTCAGTAGAGGCCCGGGGAGAAAAGCTCCAAGCATAAGCAGTGACAAAGATTACAATATACAGTAATAGTCAGAATAAATTACAGGAGATTGTTACATTGAGGTTGACATAAGTTATATAGGTTAACACTAAGATCAAATACTGAGAGCAATAATTTGAGAGAGAGCAATCAAAAAAAGAAAAAAAATATTGAGTTGTAAACATTTCTTATATATATATATATATATATATATATATATATATACATATTATTTCTTTATAGGTATGTGACATAGAACACTGGAGTATAGAAGTGTAAGGAGAGCAAAAAGGGGAAAGAGATAACAGGGTTTATCAGTCAGGGTTAGAGCAGAGACAAAGCCAGTGAGTTTTAAGATATTCTTTAAGATGCTTTTTAAAGAGATGAGCGGAAGCAAGAGATGAAAGTTCACTAGGAAGCTGGTTCCAGCTTTTTCCTACTGTGTTGGCGAAAAGTGAGTCCCCAGGTTTGTTGTTAGATTTAATAGTGGAGACTAGACTTTTGTTAGCTGAGCGTAGAGTTTCAAGATTTTTGTAGGGGGTAATCAGATTAGTAAGGATAGGGGTCTTATTAGGGTGGTAAAGGATCTTTTGTGTGATAACAAGTTGTTGACAAAGTAGTTGGTTCTGCAGTTCTAACCATCCCAGTTGTTTGAGGTTGTGACAGTGGTGAGTTCTGAAAGGGGTGCCAGTGGCAAATCTGGCTATGTTATTATAACTAGTAGAAAGTTTGGTGAGGTTGTTTCTAGATAGGTTGGTATATATTGCAGAAGCATAGAAAAGGGTAGAGATCAGGTGAGTCTGGGCAATAGTGATTCTGGCTGAAGGGGTAAGGAAGGGTTTGATTCTGTAAAGGGTGCCTAGTTTTTTGTTGACAGACTTTATTGTAGCATTAATATGGTCATCATAGCTAAGGTTGTTATCAATTGTTACTCCCAGTAGACGGGTTGTAGTGTCAGGGGATATGTTAGTTCCATTGTTAGAGGTTATTGTGAAGTGTGGATGAGGTGACTTATGAGTAGGAGCAAAGAGCAATAATTTTGTTTTTTGGGGGTTTAAAAGGAGACAGTGTTGTATAAACCAATTTTCAACACTGTTAAATACTGTTTGAGTGAGAGACTGGAGAGAGGTTATGGACTTGGCTGAACAAATTAAAGTTGAGTCATCCGCATATTGTATGCAGGTGGCTTGAGGAATTTTGGTACGTAGATCGTTAATAAACAATGAAAAGAGAAGGAGTTCTAAAATAGAGCCTTGTGGTACTCCAATGTTTACAGGGAGAGAAGTAGAAAGATTATTATCCCAAAGTACTGCTTGCTGTCTGTTTTCAAGATAGGATTTAAACCAATGTAGTGCTTGTGTGTCGAGTGATTGGGCTTTTAGTATGTCAATAAGCATGTTATGGTTCACCATATCGAAGGCTTTTGAGAGGTCAGTAAACATATATGTACTCAGGTTTCATCCTATGTGCCTTCAGTCATGAATTCCATTCCCCTATCATTTTATCAGTCACCCTCTAAGAACTTTCATGCAGTGTGACAGGCATTTGATACCTCTATACTGCCCACACTTGTGAATGTCCCCTTTGTTCTTGTACACAGACACTACCATGCTTATTCTGCAGTCATCTGGGACTTTCTGTCTATCATACCTCATAGCCTCGTAGCACAAGAAATATGGACAATGACAAAACTAATGGGGGTCAAAAGCCCAAAAAGAGGGACAGATTTTAAATATTGCTCCTATAAATGTAGAAAGTTGTTGGAGTAATACATTTTGCTTTAGCAAACATTTTCTGAAGGATATTCCAACCCTGGTCCAATCACATCTACTCCTAACCTACATTCTTCCAGCTCCTCACTCACACACTTTTCTCCCCCAGTTCATACTCACCCCCTCCTAAATCCCTAATAATTTTCTCTGTGAACATCCAAAGCATGGTAAACAAAACTACAGAACTTCACTCTTGGATCCACCATAACTCCCTTCATATCTTAACCCTCTTAGAAACCTGGTTAAAGCCTTACATCACTAACTGCAACATCTTACCCCCAGGCTACAATATCTATCAGGCAGACAGAACAAACAAAAGAGGTGGAGGTGTTGCCATCCTCTACTCTGACCAACTTAATATCTCTCCACTCTGTACCCCCTTACCTACCTTTTCCCCTGCAGAAATGCTAATTGTTAACTGCCACCTCAACCCCCATAAAAATTTGCTATCGTATCCATCTATATCCCCCCAGGCAACAACATCCCTATTCTAGAATATTTCTGTCTTGGTAAGCCTAAATATTCCCTATGAAACCATTATACTTGGTGACGTTAATACTGATTGGTCTTCTCTCTCCTCCACTTCCTCTACCCATGCCATCAATCTATATGGCTTCCAACAACTAATATCTTCCCCTACCAGAACTAATACTAATTCCACTTCTGGCTCCATCCTTGACTGGATCCTTATTTCTGATCCTTGTTCCTATCCTGTTTTCTTGCTTATTTTTACGAGTTATTTATAGCACTTTTATTGTCTGCATATACATTTCTACCTAGTTTCACTGTGTGTGAGGTATTAACTAGAAATTTTCTACAATTGTTAAGCATCTGGTTGGGTTTGTTTGTTGTTTCCCACCCTCCCTGTTGGTATCCTGTTTTTATACTTGGTGGCTTTGCAGTTGCCCGTCCCTACTGTAAATTTGATCTGGGACACTCCTCCCAGTCTAGTGTCATTACCTCATTCTACCTAATCCAGGGAGGACATTTGAGAAGACTAACCCACTTAGTTTCTGCTCCTCCTTTCCACTTTACAAAAAAAAAAAATTCTAAGCTTGTTTCCTGCCTTTCCTGTAAGTCGTCTAGTTCAGATACAGATTTGCTGTATCTAGGACTGTTTGTAAGCTTCTGAGCCCACAAGCCTTTCTATGTTGGAGGGGAGCCTTCTAGCTTAATTTTGTTTATTAGAACTAGCCAGTTTTCTAGTTTCAGCACTCAAATCTGTTTCTTTGAGCTCAGCACTTGTTCAGAACTCATTGTAAGCACTAAATAAGATACAAATTACTACAGCACTCAACTTTCCTCACTTGTTTAGAGGAAAACAGTTTTTAGTACTTAATAAATAAGCACATATCCAGGCATGTCTAAGGGTCAGTTCCCGGTGTTTTCTCCTGTCTACCTGATGAATCTGGGCATCTTGGGGCAATGCAGCAATTGCCTCATGTACACAGACAACCCTCTCCTCCTACCACCCAACACTACAACCTGTGAGAGATGCACTTATATAGCCAAACTGGAAGGAAAGCTCTTTTCACCCAAGACTGGACTAGACAGTCAAGAGGAGAAGATAAACACTTGCACCACACCACACTCATCACAAAGTCCCTCAAAACCTACACCACCAAAACACACACATAGAAACACAAAACACACACCTACAGGCTCTCAATAAAAATCTACCCAAGCAACAGGGACCTCCAAAGCAGAAACGCAAGCAAACTCCACCCCCAACATGAGCAACCAGTGTTCCACACCAGAGGTTAGTTCCTCGTTGGTCAGATCTGACCACAAGCTAATCACCCTAGACATCCACATCCCACCCCCACCCCCATTAGGGAAACCACCATAAAAAATTTCTCCAAAGCCAACTTCACGCTTCTTAAGACAGAAGTGGCAAACTTTACGACACCCATGCTGACAGACAATAGAGGTGCTACTGCTGAATCCTATACAAATGCACTTTATAAGCACTTACACGAGTGCATGGATCGTGCAATCCCTAACAGAACCAAGATGCTATCCTCCAAGAAAAGGAAGCCAATCTGGTGGTCCCCTGCCATAAACAAACTCTACAACAGAAGAAAGAAACTTGCAAAAAAGAGTAAAATCCCATGATTGGAGGAACTCCGTGGTCAGCCTCAGTAAGAAGCTGAGATCCCTCATAAAATCCTCCAAAGCTAGTTATGAAAACAAAATTGCCACTGATTCTAAAGACAACCACAAAGCATTCTATAGCTATGTCAATAATCTCAAAGGCAACACTCAGATCTGCTCTGAGTTACAGCACAATGGCACTAAATATACAGAACCAACTGATATTACCAACATCCTGGCAGATAGGTTCAGTGCTAACTTTACCCTTCTCTCACCCCCTAAAGGGCCCATCTCTATACCGGAAGAATGCAAAGTTC
Organism: Protopterus annectens; assembly: GCF_019279795.1. Taxonomy (NCBI): domain Eukaryota; kingdom Metazoa; phylum Chordata; order Ceratodontiformes; family Protopteridae; genus Protopterus; species Protopterus annectens. The sequence goes on from NC_056739.1 coordinate 115,783,262, forward strand.
CTGTAATCACGGCTGCACAGGTAAAAAACACACTCTCCAAAGCCAAGAACACAGCATCCATGGGACCTGACAACATCCCAGGCTGTGTTCTACACGAACTACAGAATGAACTGGCACCCACCTAAGTACCATGTTCAATCATAGCCTCACCTCAGGCTTTGTGCCCACTGAATGGCGCATAGCAACTGTTATCCCACTCCAGAAAAGGGGAGCCACCACGGACCCTGGGAACTACCGCCCCATCAGCCTGATGAGCAAGGCTATGGAACATATTATCATATAACTTATAAACAATGATATTGATAGTATCAAAACTCTGGACCCTACCCAGTTCGTGTTTGTAAAAGGCAGATCATGTCTCCTAAACCTGATAGACGTCTTTGAAGCGGTCACCAAAGCCAAAGATGAGGGTAAGGTGGTTCACACAGCCTATCTGGATCTCACCAAGACTTTCAACACCATCCCCCACTCTGTAATTATAGCTAAACTCACTAAACTAGGTATAAATCCCCTATGCCACAAGATGGGTTGCCAACTTGCTCACTGACAGAACCCACACTGTGAAAGTAGCCGACTCTAAATCCAACTTCAGACCAGTGACAAGTGGAGTACCACAAGGTTCAGTCCTGGGTCCTCTCCTGTTTGGTATCTACTTCTCTGAAGTACAGGCTAACACAGAAGGTCTTTGGCTAACAAAGTTTGCTGATGACTGTAAACTAGGAGCCATAATCAAAACTCCTAACAATGTGGACATCCTACAAAAGGGCCTCACTGAGACAGATGCCTGGTGTCAAAGCCATGGCCTCAAGCTCAATGCCAAAAAGTGCATTGTCATCCCTTTTGGTAAAAACTCTGTACCCATGAACTACCACATAGGCAATAGTGTACTTAACACCAAAAGTGTGATAAGAGACCTTGGGACACAGGTGGACAGTAGTCTCTCCTTTGATAATCACATCCCCACAGTAGTCAGGAAATCCTTATACGTGGCACACCTCATCACAAAAGGTTTCTCATCCAGGAAAAAAGAGGTCATTGTTCCCCTCTACTCATCACTCATTAGATCTATTATAGAGTACAACGCCCCTTTTGGTATGTACCTCACAAGACATCTACAACAACTGGAAAGGCCACAGAAATACCTCACAAAGAGGATTACCAGCCTCAAACAGATGCCCTACGCAGACTGTCTCAAAAAACTCCAGCTTTACTCTGTCTCATATCGCCTACTCAGAGGCGATCTCTGCCTAACATACAAAGCTATATCAAACCCAGAGCTGTTGGACATGCTCCACTTAAAGAAATCCCAATCCCTCTGAGCTGCACCTACTAGGGACCTAAACCTTGTCACCATAATAAACAGAACATGCTGGAGGGATAGATTCCTGTCTCAGAGACTTCACATTCTCTGGAACAAACTACCTATCTATATCAAACAAAGCTCCTCATTAGCACTCTTCAAGAAAAATTTTGATGATTGGATAGGAGATAGGAAATTCACCCCGGGGATCACTTCTGTGGCTCTGCTTGACAGGGGCACAGGAAAATAATTTTCTTGGGTGGCAAAAGCCAGGGTACCGTTTGGCTAGGCTTATATAGGCCCTAGGGCCAATAGCCTAGTACCTACCTATGAACCTATGAACAACCTTGGCATATGTCCCAACTCCCTGAGTGACCATTCTCCTACCTATATCCATAGATACTCTCAACAGACACCCAAACAACACCTCTACAGAGAACATCGCAACCTGACTCAATTTAACCCAGATATGTTCAACTCCAACTTGCCCAGCATAAACTGGACCTTCCTTTCTAACCTCCCCCTTAATGATGCTGTTATATTCCTAAGTTATGTCCTAGATATCCTGAACAGCATGGCCCCTTCCAGAAAAGTCCGGATTAAATCCAAATGTGCTCCCTGGCTCACAAAGCAAACACGCTCTACCATGGGGCAAAAGGATAACGCTTGGAAAACCTGGGTAAAAAATAAAACTCCAACCCTGCTGCAATCTCACAAAGAACTTAGAAGCACATGTAAAAAACTTATCATCAAAAATAAAAAAATCATTCCTTGCTTCCAAACACTGCAGCCCACACACAAACCCCAAAAAATGTTGGTCCACTATCAAACACATTCTCCACCCTAGTACCCCTCCTATCCCTAACCCCTTCCCTCACAGTACTCCCACAGAAACTGCTACTCTATTAAATCAGTATTTCGTAGACACAATACAAAGACTAACACAACACTGTCCCACCCCCTCCTCTCTGCCCCTACCTCACAGTCCAGCTTCCTTTAATACTTTCTCCTTTCATCCTGTCCCCACTTCCTTTATCAAATCCCTATTGAACAAACTCAAACCCTACTCACCCTCTGTCGACAATCTACCCTCCCACTTTCTTAAAATTGCTGCCAGTTCTATTGCCTACCCTATTTCTATCCTTATACATCACTCTATTACTGAGGGTCTCATCCCCAACATATGGAAGTCCTTTTACACAATCCCACTCCACAAAGGAGGTAACTCAACTGACCCCTTCAACTATCGTCCCATTGCTATACTATCCCCGCTGTCCAAGATACTTGAGAAATGCATTCACTCACAGCTACTCAAATACTTGCTTGAAAATAATCTCCTAACTCCCTCAGTATGGTTTTAGACCACATCACAGCACATCTACTGCACTTCTCTCTTTCACTCAAACAGTGTCAGAAGCCCGTGATAACAACCTTCTTCTCCTCTCCTGTCTATTTCTCAATCTTTCCAAAGCCTTTGATACAGTCTCCCACTCTAAACTATTAACTAAAATTTTAGACCTTCACCTTTCCACCCTCTCCATATCCTGGTTCCCTAGTTATTTATATAACAGACTTCAATCTATATGCTGGCAAACCGCTTTCTCTCCTTTTCTGCCCATCAACATCGGAGTTCCCCAAGGCTCTATCCTGTGTCCCCTCTTGTTCAACATTTTTACCAATAACTTGCACTCCACTACTAATCTCTCAACCCTCCTACAATATGCTGATGACTCCATCCTCATAACCACAGCCAACAGCATCCCTGAACTCCTTTCATGTACCCAAGATACTTTCACCTCCATAGAGACCTGGCTCACTAACAATCAATTAATATTAAACCCCCAAAAACTAAGCTCTTGTTATTCCTTCCAAAACACCTTGCACAACATAAATCCTCCTTTTCTATTACCTCCCTCAACAACACCATCATCAAATCCGATCCACATACCAAATTACTTGGTGTTACCATCGACGATGAACTAAAATTCGACATACATGTCAATTTATGCATAAAAAAATCACCAAAAACTTGGCCTTCTATACCATAATCACAAATTTCTAACTCTACAAAACCCACCCTAGCCTTATCTGTCCTCTTACCCAGTCTACTGTATGCTGCCCCTGTACTCACAAACCTTCAGTCTTCTCTTCTCAGCAAACTAGAACAAACCTACAATAAAATAGCTAAATTCGCTACTAACCTCTCCTCTAAATCCCATCACTGCCCTGCCCTTAAATCTTTACAATGGCCTGAATTCCCAGATCAATTACCCCTTCCACAACTGCTTATAATACACTCAGTCCTTTACGACCCTACATCCTGCCCCTCTATCTCAGATATCTTATCACTATATAAACCACATAAACTCTGCTCATCAAACTTTTTCTGGACATATACAAACCATCTAAAAACATTGGCAAGTCTTTATATAAATACTCAGCTGCTCACTCCTGGAACTCCCTTCCTGACAATATAAGAAGTATATCTCATAAATCACAATTCAAATTGGCACTCAAGCACTACCTACAGAACACCTGGTCCTGCCCTGTCTAGCTCCTACCTGAATCCTTACAAATTCTCCCTTGTACCCACCATCTCATTTCTTCTTACCCCACTTCCTTGGAAAACTCTTGTAGCTCCTTCTTCGTGTAAATAGCTACTTTGTTTTCCCCTAGCTTCCTCCTCCAGCCCACTCTATGTGTACATAACTCCTATGTTTTCCACTAGTTTCCTCACCATCATATGTATACTCTACATTATTTTTTTTTTCATTTTTAAACAAAACCTTTTTATTGTGATATTATTCCATTGCTGTATTAACTCTTTTGAGATGTAATTTTCCTTTTTGTAAGACTGTCATTTCTTTTTCTGTGACTGTAATTTGGAATTGGAGATGTCCTTCGTGGTTCACTGTTGCAGTCATGACTGTAGGGTTCTTCCTGCCAGCAGCAGCCCCCGATCGGCCAGAATCCCAAAGTCTGGATCGGGCGTCAGCTGAGGTCGCTTTTATCCTGACGTCAATGCGCCAGAAGGTACAAAGACCTCAGCTGATGCCATTTCCCCAGTCTTTCTTGCCTTTTGCAGTTCACTGATGCCGGTTAGCCTATTCCTGTTTGTTTTTGGATTTAATCCCTGGATTTTCATTTTTTAAAGATAAGTACCACGTTGGGGAGGTCTTTTTCTTGCTCCAGTCAGATGTCAGAAAAAGTTAATAATTGTATTTCTTGTGGGAAGCAAATACCTCATAGGGATTTTCACTCTTACTATATTCCCTGCCTGGGTCCTGACCACGACGTTGCTAATTGTGCGTTTTGTGCTAGATTTAATCAGCGCACTATTAGGCGTAGATATAACTTTGCCTTTTACTATTTTGGAAAAAGGTTTAATTATAACATGTCTTCAGATTCTTTTCCTACTTCTGGGGTGTGTAAGAGGCGCAGGGATGCAGACAGACCTCCAAGGTTCACAGCAAAGGATGTTACTCAGTTATTGCCAGTTGCTGGTTCGACGGTTGTCAGTGAGGTGCCTTTGCAGCCCCTGTCGTCCACCTCTTTTGAACCAATTGCCTGTACCAACTCCGGTGTGGAGCTGATGGAGTCTTCAGAATTGCCAGGGGCTGGACCTTCGGATACTGCTCCCTCAGTTGGGTCCGGAGCCGGTAGGCAGGTACCAGCTTCTGAGTGAGTTCTCAGGCCTTCACAGCTTCCTGTAAATGTGGATTCAGTTTTACAGTCAAAGACAAAGTCTAAGGCTCCAGCTAAAGTGAAATGGCAAGCACAGGCACCTTTTGATCAGGGTCCTAGGCCTCAGAGGCAGAAGCTTAGGATGGCTGAAGATCTCTTAACTATGATCAGTGGTTCTCGTCCCCCTCCTGACAAGAAGCCTAGATTACAGTCCGATTATGATTCTTCAGACCAAATTTCTGTTTCTTCTGCTTCTTCCCTTGAGCAGGATTATTCCTTTCCTCTTTATGAGGATTCTGATGCTGAAGATTCCTTTCCTTCAGCCTCTCCTCCTGAGGATTATTCTTTTGGTGAAACTTTGCATGATATGAGGGTGCATTTTCACTGGGAAGGGCAGGAATTCTCTGAATCCAAGAAAAGGCTTAGGGATTTTCTTCTTCCCCCACAGCATAAGCCTCTGGCTATTCCCCCTGTATTGGACATTGTTGATGATGTTTTTTCGGAAGCTTCTCTCTCTCCTGATTCTTTTCCCCCTACTCCGGCCAAACCGGATAATTATTATAGGGTACCAGATTCTCACAAATTTCTTTTTAAGAATCTTTCGCCTGATCCGGAAACTATTTCTCAAGGTCCTAAGGGTGTTAAAGCGGCCTCTGCTAAAAATCCTATTCCCTTTGACCGAGAGTCCAGGGCTTTGGAGAGATGGGGTAAAAAAGTTTATACTTCTGCTACATTGTCTATTAGGGCTTTGAACTGTCATTTTCATATGCTGAAGTATCAGTAATACCTTTTGTCTGTATTTAAACAAAAGATGTCAGCTGTGTCTATTGGTGCGGATAATCAGGAGTTACAGGATTTATTGCATGCTATTGAACAGGTGGGTAAACATACCCTGCATTGTGGTTTTGATTCTTTGGAAGCTTCTTGTAGGGCTGCTACAACTGGCACTGTTATTAGAAGACATGCTTGGTTAAAAGAACAAAGCTTGCCGGATCAGGTTAAAGCCAAACTTTTGGATGCCCCTTTGCAGCACGATGTTCTGTTTGGGTCCAATGCTGAAGAGGTACTGAAGAAAATGGAAGACAAAGCCAAATCTATGCAGACGGTTAAGGATTTTCTACAGGTACAACCTCCTAGATTTAGCAGACACTGGCCAGCTAAATATTGGTCCTTTCCGGGCTCGGACAGGTCTCAGAGAGGCAGATTCAACTGCAGTGGTACCTCCAGAGTTAGGGGACAGGCACAGACCCATTTTAGGAATAGGCAGTGGAGTGCCCCCTCTCCCAAGGGAGGTGAAGATAAGTCTCAACCTTACCGAAGACAGTCTTTATGACTCTCCTTTTCTGGTCCCAGGGGCTCCTCTCCTGGAAGCACCTTTGGGGGGAAGGATTTCTCTTTTTTATCAAAATTAGAGCCACATAACCCGGGACAAGTGGGTTCTGGACATAGTCTCAGGAGGTTACAGATTTCATTTCCACACCTTGCCAACACCGAACGGTTGGCCAGACCTGCAAAATCATCAGTGGGCAGAGGCACAATGGCAGGTTCAGTCCCTCCTGGCTATGAGGGCCATAGAATTGGTGCCAAATTTAGAAATAGGGCAAGGTTTTTATTCCAGACTTTTCCTGGTTCCCAGGAAGGAAAATTCGTGGAGACCAATCCTGGACCTCTCTGTACTAAACACCTTCCTAGATATACCAAAATTCAAGATGCTCACTCTGCAGCAGCTGCTGCCTATGTTGGCAAGAACGCTTGAATGGTGACTTTGGAATTAAAAGAAGCTTTCCTGCATATTCCTATACGGCAAGAGTGCAGAAGGTATCTGCGTTTCAAAGCGGGCTCGAAACATTACCAGTTCTCTGTGCTGCCCTTTGGCTTATCTACTGCGCCCAGGGTCTTTACGAAGTGCCTGGCACCAGTAATGGCATTTTGCAGACAGAAGGGGATTCAAATTTACCCTTATCTGGACGACTGTCTTATTCAAGTGGAGGACAAAGACACTCTACTTCGGCATCTAGCTTTTGTGCAGCATCTTCTTCAGTGCCTCGGTTTCACAGTGAATCTAAAGAAATCAAATCTGGTACCCTCACAACAGATTACTTTCCTGGGTGCTCTTCTGAGTACTTCAACCCAGATGGCTTCCTTGACACCAGACAAAAAAGTGCAATTGGCTTCTTTTTTCCAACGCCTGGCTTCAATGAAACAGCTGACTGCAAGAAAAATTCTGCAGGCTTTGGGTTACATGGCCTCCTGCATTCTGCTAATACCATATGCAAGGCTGCATATGAGGAAACTGCAGTGGTACCTCAAGAGTGTCTGGTCTCAGCATTACCACAGTTTGGAAACAGTGGTCACGATTTTGCCTTGTCTCCAGTGAGAGTTTCTTTGGTGGGCCGAAGCCTGTCTACAGAACAAGAGGAAGCCTTTTTGTCCTCCGCCAACCAACCAAGTTCTGACAACGGATGCTTCAGATTAAGCCTGGGGAGCCCACATGCACGGGAGATGTCTTCAGGGTGTTTGGACGAAGGAGCAAACGCACCTGCACTTAAATTTGAAGGAGATGCTAGCTGTGCAGAATGCCCTGATAGTCTTCAGGGACCTTCTTCTACCAGGTCAATTGTTGATACGGACAGACAACAAGCAGGGGGGCTCTCACTCTTACCCCCTGTGCAGATTAGCCATGAATCTCTGGTACACTGCTCTGGCCTGCAGTGTCAACTTACAGGCACAATTCCTGCCAGGGAAAGACAACACTCTGGCAGATGCATTGAGCAGACGCATTTCAGATCCACATGAATGGATGTTGGATGTTCGGATATTTAGGATAATTATAAAGGCTTGGGGATGTCCGGACGTAGATCTCTTTGCATCCCCTCAGAATCATCAACTTCCAGCATTTTGCACAAGGTCCTACCACAAACTAGCATGGAAAGTGGATGCCCTCTCATTGGAAACACCTCTCAGTATATGCTTTTCCTCCCTTTCCTCTTCTACCTCGGGTACTTCTGAAGATAAAGCAGGACAGACCGCAAATGATTCTACTGGCTCCCAATTGGCCTCGGCAGTTCTGGTATTCCACTCTGAAGAACTTGGTTCAGGAGCCTCCCTGGATTCTGCCTCAAATCCCTCATCTACTGTCTCAACAGGACGGCCAGATACTGCACGGTCATGTCAAGACTCTTCATCTAGCTGCCTGGCAGATCCAGGGTCTGTAAACACCTCTGCCCTTTCTAAACAGGTATTGGATGTAATCCTTGAAGCTAGACGGCCCAGCACTAGAAAATCTTATGCGGGAAAATGGAAAAGATTTTGCTCCGGAGTCAAGTCCAGAGTGGTGATTCTTCTGTCCCGAACATTCCTCTGATTTTACAGTATCTGACAGAGTTATTACATACTGGCCTATCTTTTTCGTCTGTTAAGCTTCATGCTTCTGCTATTTCTGCACATTACGATACGGATCCTCCGATTTTTTCTCATCCATTACTTAAACAATTTCTTAGAGGGGCTAAGAATATTCAGCTCCCTATAAGGGCTCCTGTTCCCACTTGGGATCTTAACTATGTTTTGGAGAAATTAACTTTGTCTCCTTTTGAACCTGCAGCTTCCACGGATTTAAAATTTTTGTCTTGGAAAACTGCTTTTCTTTTAGCTATTACCTCTGCTAGAAGAATTTCAGAATTGCAAGCACTCATGGCTGTGGAACCCTTCCTTATTTTTCATCAGGACAGGGTATCTCTACGGACTAATCCCACATTTATGCCCAAGGCGGTTTCGGCAGTGGCCTTGAATCAGTCTATTCATTTGCCTACCTTTTATCCTAATCCTCAAACTGAGGAAGAAAGTCTTTTGCACTCTCTAGATGTGCACAGACAGCTTCGTCTATACCTGGACAGGACCAAGATATTCCGGAAATCTGATCAGTTGTTTGTCGCTTATGCTCCTACTGTTCATGGGAAAGCAATCACTAAGCAAACTATTTCCAAGTGGATTGCCCTTTGCATCAAGTTCTGTTACTCTTATCATGGCAATCTGGTTCCTGTTAATGTTAGGACTCATTCTACCCAGGCTACTGCTACTTCAGCAGCTTTTCTTTGTGGGGTTCCTACCAAGGATATTTTGGAAGCTGCTACTTGGAGTTCTGTACATACTTTTTCTAAGCATTACAACCTCCCTCTCTATTCTAAGTCCAGGGCAGGTTTTGCTTCTGCGGTTTTGCAAGGTTTTGTGACCGCTCCCTCTGTTTCTCCTCCAGCCACCCTTTCTTAGCTTTGGGACTCAACCCTACAGTCATGACTGCAACAGTGAACCACGAAGGACATAGTACAGTTGTGTACTCTTACCATAAATGTAGATGTTCAAGTGTGTTCAATGTTGCAGTCTGGGTTACCCTCCCTCCTATCCCCTCTTTTGTTTTTTCTTTGAGTATTGTCTGTTATGAGGTATTTTGGCTGATGAGGTTTTGGGCATGGTTTCTTTTTTAGCCTTTTCTTTCTGGGGAAATGGCGTCACCTGAGGTCTTTGTACCTTCCGGCGCATTGACATCAGGATAAAAGCGACCTCATCTGACGCCCGATCCAGACTTTGGGATTCTGGCCGATCAGGGGCTGCTGCTGGCAGGAAGAACCCTACAGTCATAACTGCAACAGTGAACACACTCGCTACATTTATGGTAAGAGTACACAACTGTACTCTTTTCTCTTCGGGTCTCCAGTGAAAATGGGCCACTGGCTCAGTTGGACCAACCCAGTTAACAACTGACAATAAATAAATAAATAAACGAAGTCTGAAAACTCAAATGTGTGTCATTATTTAGTGACTTCAATTCTTGATGATTTTCAAGAAAACCAGAGATTTTATGACAAAAAGAACAAAAATATGAGGCAAAAGTCTGGACATTCTGTGAAAATCTGGATATTTGAAAGGTATGTTGTCCATACTGGTATGAGTACCCTCTCCCCTATCTCCTCCAGCAATTTGATAATATCTGCCCTGACTTCATCTGAGCCCGCTATGTTCCCTGACTTCATTTTCCTTGGTGGCTTTCTTACTTCTTCTAGAGTGAACTGTTCTTCTTTCACAGTAGACTGTGTCTGGGCAGTGCAGTTTCTGTGGGGTTTTCTTCATTCAGAAGCTGTTGGAAGTACTCACTCCATCTGCCTTTGATGTCCTGTGGGCTGGTGAGCAGGTTGTTAATAGTAGCTCTTGCAACCTGATAGAGTTTATTTGTGGTGTCTACTAAGTCACTTTCCAAAAGCTGGTAGAGTGCCTGTAATGCCCCGTTCTTTGCTATTGCAACTGCTCTTTTAGCTTCTTTGATAGTCAGCCGGTATTCCTTCTTAGCCAGTCATTCTTTTCTGTCTCCCACTTTTTCTTGCACGCCTTTCTTTTAATAACTTCCTGGACATCTGCATTCCACCACCAGCTTTCCATATGTACCTTATTTCCATAATTGGCTCAGCCACATATCTGTTCATAGTCCTCACACGTGCTGTTTTGAGGATCTGCCTTTTTTCTTCAACTCTGCCTATTTCCTCTTCTTCCTGAGATGCTAGAACCCTGAATGCTTCCCTGAACTATTGTGCTTTCTCTCTGGTCAGCTTCCAGATCTTCAGCCTGGTCTCTGCTGACCTCAGAGCCTTCTCTTATCACTGCTTGTACCTGATTGCAGCACCCAGTGGTTTATGCAGTGACTCTGTAGTTTCACTGGGGATACCTTTCCAATCTCTGATTCTACCCCAGTTCCCTTTCCTTACTAGGAAGACGTTTACCTGAGTTGCATGTCATCCACTCTTGTATGTGATTTTGTGACTGTCTTCTTGATCCATGTGTTGGCCACTGTCAAAACGTTTGTCAGACAGAAGTGTAGAATGGCCTCTGCTTCTTTATTTCTGTTTCCCTGCCCATGTGGACCCAGGTAGTCCTTGTATCCTGTTCTGTCTTTCCTGATATATGCATTCAAATCACCATTATCAACACCAATTTACGTTGTCCTGCTTTATTTAGTAGGTACTGCAACAGCTGCCTGAATGCAGTTTTCCTTGCTATCACAACCTTGCTGTGGGGCATAGGCTGAGATTATGCATAGTACCCTTTCCTTACACTGCAGTTCTGAGTGCCATGAGTTTGTCACTAATTCTCCTGACATCCTTTGGTGTCTTCTCTCTGATTGCTACAAGTCTGTCACTAATTTTCATGACACCCCTCAGGGTCTTTTGACTCCTCTTCCCTAGCACAATTCCCACACCATTTCTAGTATGTGCTTCCCCTGAATAATAGACTCTGGATCCCAGGCCAAGTGGCTGCAGAAGCTGTCCAGCATCCTTCTCACCATCATATTATCCACTTCCAAACTACATCCTGTCTGTGAACCTATATTGAGAGTATCAGTCCTCAGTTCATATTTGGCACTTTGACTGGTTTTACATCCAGCTTCTTTCAGCAGAGGTGTCCCAGATAACCCATGCTTGGCAATTAGACAATGGCCAGCTAGTAACTTATTGACCAGGGCTGCTGGGCTTTATGGTGGGTACATGCTGGCCAGTAGGGGTACATATCCCTTCCCACCATCAGCATGGATCCCTGACATAGGTCAGAGTAGGCCAGGTCCTCAATCCACTTATTACTGACAAATGCCTATGCCCATTTTTGACGGCATTAGTCCATGCAATCAAATCATCTAATGCCAATTTGTACACAGTCGAGTGCCTAGCCCTGACATGTCCTGTTCCTAATAGATATGATTATAGGTTAAAGCACTGAAGACAAAACTATCAATGCCAACACTTTGAAAAATAAAAAAAAAATCACAAACCTAATGGTCAAAAGTGTGAAACAAATAGTGTCCCTCCCTGATCACTAAACCCAACTCTAACGGTCACTCCAGGCCAAATTTGAATAATGATACTGTTTGGGAAAGTTTTTTGCCAATTAATATATAGAGTTAGGTGCAGGGTTAGGGTTAGCACTCATGTATAAAGTGGACAGAGTGGCTTCAGTACCACTACACAAGACATTCATACACACATGCACCATCAAACACACACAATACTACAGCTGTCCCCTTACCTGACATTAACCTGCAAACATTCAGGCTCATGTACGTACACACAGACACACACACACACACACACACACACACACACACACACACACACACACACACACACACGCACACACACAAACACACACACACACACACACACACACTGAATATATCCACTTACCCTAACCAGCAAACAACTGCACAAACACATAAAAAAAAACAATCTGTTCACACACTTACCCTTACTATAACCCTATAAACAAACACTTACACACACAGTCCCAGCTCACTTACTTAAAGACAAATACCTTCACTCTTACTGTAATTGGCATAAGACACATCCCACAACGTGTGCTTTCTGTCTACTTACCACCTGAATATGCTTTCCAACAAACTGTCATTCAATAGAATAGCTGGCAACCAAATATATATATATATATATATATATATATATATATATATATATATTTGTGTGTGTGTGTGTGTGTATGTACTGTATATACATACATGTACATGTTCATATGTAAATATTCAAGTGTGTTTAAAAGATGTCCCATTTCTTTGAAATGGCAAATGCTGTCACATTCGTTATCCTGTGAGCATTAAAAATCATAAATCAAGTCCTATAAAATCAGAGTAAAAGGTTAGAAAAAGGGACACTCATAGTTCAGAACAGAAAGTCTTCAGGTAATGATAGCTTATGCAATTAGTGTAAGAACTCTTTGTACAGACTTGCTTTCAGTTTTAATAATGTATGTAGCCTTAAACTTAATTGAAGGGTGCAAGTTTATAAAGAAAATTAATAAATCTAAAGACTGAGCCAAAACTTGGCATCAAAAATATAATGTTATGCCTAAATCATAGCATTTGAGAGGTATGAATAATGTATACCGGCAAAGAATACTTAGATAATAGTGACACTTTAACAATAAAGGGAACTGTTTCCTGTTCCTGTCAACCTTTGTGCAGTAGACAACATTTCCAAATTAACCCTTACTGTGTAGAGTACCACCAAATTTGTGATGTCACTGTAAATTCTCATCTTTGTTTTACCCCTCCTGTAATTTTACTACTGGATTACAGTTAGCCTTCAGTGCTTACAAATGCACACATTGAAAAAGAATGACAGTTCTGACAGTGAACCTGCCTGCAGAAAGTGATCATGGCCTTCTTTCATAGGGTCATAGGAGGTTTCTAGGCTAGTGGTCCTATAGCCTTTACAGGCCTAGCCATGTTAATCCCAAGTATCCCCATCTGTTCATTTTGGGTAGTTTGCAGAACAAATTTATGAACAAAGTGGGTCTATATGAGTCCCAATATATTAGATAGCAGTGTCAATAGCACAACAAGCAGAACACTCACCTTTGGTGCTGGAAGACCAGAAGGCGGTGGGTTTTATTCCCTGTTCAGGGGATTGGATTGCTGACACTGCAGTGCAGCATTATAGGGGTGCTGCTCTCCTGAGTGTGTCACCTTTGGGTGAGACATTAAACCATGGTTCCAATGGCTAGAGTTCATGGTAGCTAAGGTGGATGTAAAAGATCCAATGGAAACTATCAAAAAGAGTAGGGGAAAGCTCCCTAATGCCCTGGCCAAGTTTCCCGTAATAGAAGTGCCACCTCAGGTATCATCTGAAAAGAGGCCACTAAGCTAGTGGACTAACTATGTCAACAAAGGATAAATAAATAAATAATTTTCCCTAGCTGATCCATGGTTTTCCCCTCATTTATTCTCTGATGCAAGGATCACATCTGCGATCCTCTACATATCCTTAGGTCTTCTCTTAATTTATATCTAGCTTTGCTGACCTCACGTCTTGCTGAAAGTTTTAGATTCAGTAAGCACTGTGTGGAGGCATGCACCCCCATGCAAAACAGGTAAACACCAAGGTATGCTAATTACAGCATAAGCAGCTGAATTGCTTGACAGTCAACCAGTCCAACATGGCGGCGCTATTCAATAAGCTTCAAAGCATCCATGTAGACTCTGTGCTGGTTTGTCATGTGTATTCAAAAACATTTGGAATACAGCCATGGAAAGGAGTCTCCATGGACATAAACATGTCAACTGCTGCATTTGCAAGGTAAGTTTTCAACCTGGAGTGTATTGTGTAATAATAGGAATGAGTGGCATATCCTTGTACACACTAATAGAGCAACATATCCTTGTTTATGCCATAACAGTAACTCACCTTTGCCCCCCCCCCACAAAAAAAAAAAACAGTCTATCCATGTTTGTGCCATAACAGTGACTTAATTGTACTCTCCCTCAAAAGAACAGGAAAATGACACAATTTGCCAACAAACCCTCTTTGAAATGCTAAATGTTCTATCAAAGGAACTGTCCCTGAAACATTTGTACATATTTATCACACAGCATTTCATTTTCATGCATTGGCAATCATGTATACCTCTGAAAATGGCATGGCAAAAATGCCCATGTCATCAGTACACTTCTAAATAATGCAAACAGATAAAAGTGTAAAAGCCTTTGCTTCAGATTTTTCTTAAATACATTCCAGCATATGCAGTATGTAGCTGACAAAATGGTAGCATACCTTCTGAAATTCAGTACTCCTCTGTACAGATACAGCCTGAAGACATAGCATATGTGCAGTCTTCAAACATAAACAAGTCTCCTTACCATGAGTTTGCCTAGCTACATGGTTGCCTTTTTATATGAAGTAGATTCAGGGCTGTTAGCATGGTGAAGGTGAAATGAAGTGTAAACTCATTAGAATTACTGAATCCCAAAAACATAGATCTATGTAGGAGATGAAAACATAGTGCAGGGACTACCTCAGTGTTTGTTTTTTAATGGATTGCAACTGTGACTGATTAGTGTGTGGGAGAAGGAAAACACAACAGCACTGCAGGCTGCCTTACTACCAGTGGATGTGTCAGGTCACATCTACAAAGTGTTAGATGTAAGGTTGGAAATGTAAGTAAGCAGCACACAAGTTACAGGTTGTGTTCAGTAACATCCAACCTGTCCTTCATTTGCTGGCAACTGTATATGATATTATTTCTACTTAATATCCTCACACATTTTAAGGCCAATGATATAGAATGGCTTACGCACTGCATGTTTCAGATTACTGCTTAGTTAAATGAAGAATAGCCAACAAACACAGAAATATAAGGCAGAACTCTATATTTGCAAGCAGTAATCATGATAGGTTGTGTGATCTCTAGGTGCACTGCATCCAAAACTAATACATATACAAATAACACTTGTAGGGTTTGACATCGGTGTAGATGCTGCTGCAGTTTGCTGTGTGATATTAATTTAAGTTCTTTGTGGCAAAACATCTTGTGTGGCAAAGAGGGATAAGGCACCCATCCTGTGTTCTGAAGGTGCATTGGAGTGAGAGTTCTAATCCAGACCTATGTAAAAATATCTCATGTGTACTAACATTTTCTAGTGTGTATGTCATAGATTGCTTTTCCTCATTTCAACTATTTCTCCTTTTTTTTTTGGGGGGGGGGCACTTAAGAGGTATGAATAATGTATAGTGGCAAAGAATACTTGGATAATAGTGAGACTTTTGTCAGGTTTGGCTGTGCTTACCTCATTTGCACTAAGCGAGGCAGTGTGCAAACTGGACAACTGGACAGGACCCAGCCAGTCAAAAACAGAAACCAGATGCATTCAATTAATACTATTAGGCATCTCACAAACCCATTAACCAACACTGTGTGGTGGTTAACAGCAAGACCTTAAGAATGATTAGTAAAATAGGGAATGTCATGTAACTAGTCTTGTGGCAGCAGGTGTAAGTATAGAGCTGGAGGACAGATTGTCCTAGGTTCTAGTAAAGGGTGTGCAACCTTTGTTTTACTTTTGTGACATTGCAGTTTATAGCAGTGAACTGCAACATAAACAAGTGTTTCTCAACCTTCTTGTGGCAACAGGTATAAGTGTAGGATTGCCATACACATGGTCCTGAGTTTGAATACAGGACAAGTCATACATTTTTACTGTTGTTCCACTTCACATTATAGTCAGTCTCACTTATAACAGCTGACATAATGGAGCTGATATTAATTATACTTATGAGGGCTGAGGCAGTACTATTGTGTTATTTGTATATATCTATGTGTTATCACATTTATTATCACATGTATAACTGTGGGTATACTGTGTACTATATTCCTGTAAGTATATTTCTGCTCTCTGGACTGGCATGGCCTTCACTTTTGCCTAACACGCATACACAACTGCCTGTACATCCAATAACCTTGACATTGCAAGTGCAATTATGTAATCCCTCACTGCTTGCCACTGTTGCACCCTGCTTACCATCGGGCAAACTTGGTGCTTGGAGGTGCCCACTGCCGAGCACCGTGTTTGTGTGATAGTAAGCAGAGAGCAACAGTTTCAGTGTGTGCACTCCCAGTAAGTGCAATGACTGGAATTGGCAGAAAAGCATCATTCTCTATTGGTTTAGATCCATGTCAGACATGGCAGGCACTTGTGGAGAAGGTGTCAGGTTTAGGGTACAGAGATGGGGTGTCCAGGCATCCAAGATTTTTATTGGACTCCTAGCTAAGAACCACAGTGACAGGCTGCTGCAGGGGGACTATTCTAGCTCCCCGATATAAGTCAGAAGCTTGGGATAGTTTAGCCCGGGCTGTAACCAGTGCTACTGGTATCCCCCACACTGGTGAACAATGTAGGAATCACTATAATGACCTCCAGAGGAGGAAGAGGGAAACCCTTGACCATTGGATCAGAGAATTTAGGACTGTGGACATCCCACACCTGTGTAAGTATTGACTACATAGAGTACTTGTAAAATTTAAAAGCTGAATATAGGCAAGACTGGTATTTAAAATGGTATTCTGTTCTGTTTTTTCCACAGCTGCACGATCGTGAAGTAATGTCTGAACCCATAGGGCTAGATTGGCAAGGATGAGGGAAGCATGTGGTATGTATGCAGCAGAATAGTAATGTTATTCTAGCATTAAAAGTTAAAGATAGCAGTTTTTGGTATTTTAGAGAGTTGTATCAAATTGAGCATGCATATCTCAACTGTAAAAGCAACGCATTAGTCTGTAGCACAAACCAAGAGTACAATATTACACTTTAATCAGAGGTTGTGGGTTCAAATACCACACTTCCCAACTATGCAATACTGTTACTTCTGCAGTTTATATTTAAATTAAATTAAAATCTCTATACCAGTGACACAAATGCCCTGCATTAAAGTGTAATCTGTATAACTGGAACACGCACATGTGCAGTATATGCACATGTCAAAGAGCACTTGCTGCCGTCTGTAGTATAGTGTGCATCTCTTATGAGCTGGTAGTCTTAAGAGTAAAAGTTAAGACAATAGAGTCAGTTAATTGTTTCAATGCATTGTATGCCACATATGAAGGTATTAATCTTATCTCTTTTTTCCTCTCACCCCAACCCTTATATTTTCTTTTTTTATTTTATTTTCATTTTATATTTTTTATTTTTTTTATTACATGTCAAAATGTGTCCATGTCATCCATGTGTACCACATCAGTGAATGCTCCACAGCACAGTGAGTAGGCCTTCCCCACAGGATCCACCTGCCCCACCACCACTGGCTCCAGCACCATTGCCCAGCATGCCTGGGAGCCAAACTGGCAGCATCACCTCTGCTGCCCCTGCACTACCTGTCCCCTCAGGTAGTACTGCCCCAGAGACTGGTCCAGTGGTAACCCTTCGGGAGCAGAGGCAGAGGTGGTGATTTTATCATGAGAGCTGAATTGCCAGGGATGGTGCATAGGGCTGTGTGCTGCACTGTTGGTACACACCTGCACCATCTGGAGAGGCTGCTCTCCCTAATTTTACATAATGCCAGGAGGAGGAGATGCAGGTGTCAGGCACTCCAGCCAGCAGCATTGTGAGGTGACAGTGATGACAGTCCAGTGGGTGAGAACTCGATTCTCACTGTCGTCCAGCTTGACAACCATGGGTTAGGGATGTCCCCACCCTCACCCTAATCATGGTGTCCCCCAACCTTTTGTGTCCATCACCATCCCTGCCTCTTGTCTTGCTTGTCTTGTATGTCTGCAGTTGCTTCCTCACCTACTCAACTTACCACACCCAGACATTCCTATGTCCCTTCCCTGACATTCCTCTCTCTCAAAAAAAAAAAAAAATGGGCACCTGTCCCACAAACAAAAATCCCATACATAGCTCTCCATTTCACACGTGTGCCTTTTGGACACACTTGATTCAGTCTGACTGGCTGTACAACATGATTGTGACAGTCCAAAATCAGTTAATAGTTTGCAAATATGTTCACTTTACACTGTTAATGAAATGGATAGCTACGTCCCTCCTACACATTCCTGCCCTGCTTTCCCTTTATTCTTCCCCCTGCTTGCTCCCCATTTCACCACTGTCCTATCTTCCCCCATTTGTTTTCTTTAAAGCATTATTGAAAGATGGAGCATATTGCAAACCAACATGCAGCAACAGTAATGCAAAAGTAGTCAAAAGTATTGCATACAGCTGTATTCGAACCCAGTACCATCTGTCCACATATCGGAATGTATCACTGCATTAACTGCATTAACACATGCTGCCACAGAGTCAGTTAAGCAGCAGGTGTATTTCATAGACTCAATACTGTCAGCTTTTAACAATGCAGCTTGCATTTGCTCCCTGCTTACCTATGTGTAAACATGTGTATCTCACATGCATATGTACTTTGCTAACCATTGCGCAAACCCACTGCTCACCACTCTATGGAAATGTTTGTATTATGCTGTATTACTGTTGTTTGCTGTCCATGTCCTGTGTATGACATGAAATTACATGTGTAATCATTACAGACTTAGGGCTCTATCTAACAATATGCCACATATTTATAGTACATCCATTTGCTGCCCCCCCCCCCCAAGTACTGCATCCTGGGTGTCTCAGCACTTTTTCCACACAAATATCAACCACAGTACAAAATGTAATATCAATTATGCTATGCAATGCACGTCAATCTAGTAACATGCAGAACTATTGACCCATATGCTTAAAAACACTTATCTGCAAGGCTAGGGAAGGAATCAGAATGGACCATATCCACAGGGACATAGGTGACCTTCAACACACTTGACCCTACCCATTTTATTTTTGTCAGTGGTACATCTTGCTTATTGAACCTTGTAGACTTCTTGGATACTGACCCCACAGATCCAGATGAGGGATAACAGAATATACTGCCTATGTTGACTTATGTAAGGCCTTTGACACTATCCCACATTCATGTGTCATAGTGAAGATTAAGCCATACAGTAGTACAGGTATAGAAAACTGGCTCACATAGCACACACACTCTCAAAGTTGGGGACTGTTCCTCCACCAGTAGCCAAGTACCATTAGAATACCACAAGGATCTGTGCTGGGCCCTCAACTGTTTGCAAACTACTTCCTCAAAGCACAGGCAATGGTAGATGGCCTGTGGTTTACCAAGTTTGCAGTTGACTGGCAACTGGATGCACTAATATAGAGTCTCCCAGTGATGATAACATATTATGGAAGGAGCTGTCACACACAAATGATTGGTGGCAAACTCACAGATTGAACCTTAAAGCATACAATGGCTCATTGTTCTCACTGGCAATGAAGTACCTCTGCTAATTATCATATGCATAGCACCCCTCTAAGCTCAAACACAGTGTTGTGAGACTTGGGAACACATGTTGATAGCAATCTACAGTTTCATTACTATGTGACCATAGCAGTGACACACACAATCTGCATTGTGCATGTCATGCATATTGACATCACATCCAAGTCCAGGGTGGTCATACCTCTGATGTATTCTACCCTTATCAGACCACCAATTGAGTACAATGGTCCCTTCTGTCTGTATCTTGCCAGACACTCGCAGCAATTAGAGAAGACATACGGTTGTGCCTGGGGGACTCTGGGGCCTCCAAACATGACAAACATGGAAAGACTGAAGCCCTGTTAGTGTACTCAGTATCATGCAGGCTGCTGAGAGGTGACCTGTGCCTCCTCTACAGAGCGGTCTCAGAACCTTCCCTACTGGAAGTGCTGCAAATCTGCATAACAAATGGGACAAGAATAACTTGGCCCAGGGTTCTCAACCTAGCCTGTGATGTGACATAAACAGAACATACTGGGTAGACAGCTATATCCCCCAACGGCTCACACTCCTCTGTAATAATCTCCCACTGCATGTGAATCAGTGCTGCTTAATGACCCTGTTCAAGTGCAACCCTGACTACTGGTTGGGTGATTGTAAAGATACCTCTGGGGTGGCACCAGTGTCCTTCATGGATAGGGCCAGTTGGTGCTGCTCACAAAATTGCTGTGCTAACAACAACCATCCAACTATGCTCAATAAAGGTACTTGTGTTTTTACACAGCTAGGCTTCTAAACACCATAGGACCATTAGGTTAGTAACCTCCTATGTACATATGAAATTATGAGCCTATGCAGTTCTCCCAACACTTTGTCTACCACATGGCCTGCTGATGTCATCTACTATAAGTTCACCTATAGTCTTGTAAAAGTCAGACTTGTGCTGTGGCACATGTCTGAGGTAGGGGTTCTGTTCTCACTGCAGTCAACTGTGTGTGTGTGTGTGTGTGTGTGTGTTTGTGTCTAGCCAGAACAGCAAGTGTGTATCCTGCAGTTACTGCTCCAATCCCATGAATTGACAGTATTTTGATACTTGCACATGCCTACAGATCCATTTCATGCAAGCCTCCCAACTTCTTCTCTCCAATATGCACTGCTGATGTCATCCACTATAAGTTGACCTGCAGCCATGTAAAAGTCATGCTTGTGCCAGGGTGCATGCGTAAAGTACTGAGTTCTGCATTCTGTGTACATAGATAGGTAGGGGTTCTGTTCTCACTGCAGTCAACTGTGTGTGTGCTTGTGTGTGTGTGTGTGTGTGTGTGTGTGTGTGTGTGTGTGTGTGTGTGTGTGTGTGTGTGTGTGAGCTGTCACTTGACATTACAGACAGAATTTTGCACCAGCATGTGGAACACTGTTATATTCTCCTCAACAGACACTGCTGATGTCATTAGCTATAGAGTGTTGTCTGAGACACAACAAGTCAGACTTTTGCCGTGGCACTTTTGTAAAGTACTGTGTTCTGTAGTCTATGTACTTAGATAGGGCTCTATTCTCACTGCAGTCAACTAGGTGTGTGTATGTGTGTTTGTGCACTTGCTTGACAGTAGAGAGAGCATTTTACAACAGCATGTGGGACATTGCTTTTACCATCTTCCTCTCAACAGACTGCTGATTTACGAATGTGCAGTATACACAGTGAAGGGTCAGAGATGTCCTGCAGTTCAGGCCCAAGTCACCTCATATTTTCTAATACAGATTTCAGGAACACGGCTTTCAGTATATCCACTTATGTCATGGCATGGTTTGTAGGACCTGTATTTTCTTGGTGTGAAACCGCCGTGATCTTTCCAGCTGCTGTAAGTATCTGCTGAGGTACATGCAAAAGGAAGCATTATTCGTGTTCAGATGAGGTTTGAGTACAGTGCTGTTATATCCTCCTTAGATCTGGATATAATGGCCTGATTTCTGAGGTGCATGATGTAGCCTTTCCATACCACTGTGGACACTTGGTAAAAGTTCAGATTGCATTCTACGTACATTCCCAAATTTTGTTGTCAATGGTGTATTTACCAGGAAATTCCACTTTACATAAGGCACAAATCCTGACACATTCTGTACTTATTAGTGGACCATGTGGCTTTGGCACCAATCATTTGTGTGTGTTAGCCCCTCTTGTACTATAGTCACATCATTGGTGGACTCAATAATAGCAACCAATAAGCATGAATCAGCAAACTTGGTAAGCTACAGGTCTTATTTTGTAGCCTGGACTGTTGAGAAATAGATTCCAAATGGTATAAGGCCCAGCACAGATCCTTGGGGTACACCAGTGTTGACAGCTGCAATGGTAGAGGTTGATTCACTAACTTTCACAGCATGTGGTCTGTCATTGAGGACATTGGTTAACCATCTAGTGATGTAAGGGTTAATCCCCAGCTGGTAGGGTTTGACAATGATACCTGAGTAGGGGGATTGTGTCCAAACCCTAGGAGAGATCAAGATAGGCAGTATGCACTGTGTTACCTTCTCACACAGAAACAATGGGCTGTGACAGCACCACAAATCAACTATAGCGTGACTCAGAACATACGCCTACCTGACATGGTGTGATACACACTTCAACGCACCCTCTAGATGGACTATGTTCCCGTAGAAGGGTGTACGTCAACATGCATCCATCTGAGTGGGCTGGGGACAGCACCTAATGCATGCATGTATAGACATATCCTGAATCTCCTGATCTGTGAGGTAGCCCAACATGTGATCATGGACCTTCTCTAGATGTACACTAGTAATATCCTGGCTGTTTGCTACTGACATGTGTGAGTTTTGGATGCTACATCTATCTCTGTTACATCTGTCAGATTTCCTTAAAGAGTATCATCTTGTGGAACTTGAAAAGGCCAAGGCAGACGACAGGAGTCCACACTAAAGGTATTAATTCCGCAATGACAGATGTGGCCATCAACACCTATATCACCAAGTGGGTAGAACAGTGTATCATATGCATGACATCTAGATAAGTAGAAATCTGTGAAGTGATCTATATCTCGTGTCCAATGATCAAGTGTCTACATCAGGGCTGTCTGCTAGGCCCTATTCTGTCCATGATTAAAATCACAGAAGTCAAGAATGACATACAAATCTGTGTCCCAACAGCTGTCTGGAGGACTACAGATTGTGGACAATCACTGACTCCAGCTGTGATATTGATATAATGCAAACAGTATCAACACACATCAACGATTGCTGCCGCAGCAATGACAACACATGAGATGAAAAAAAAGTGGGGATTTGTTTCATTATGCAAACAAATGCACAAACTAAAGATCATGTAGATGTCACACCCTATCAGCAGACCAGTTGTTATGTGGCCTGTTTCCTGGGATATATGGTATGTGGAATATCCACCAGCATGCGTCCACAGTGGTGAGTACTCCCTTGTATGTAACACAACTGCTGAATATGTGCAGGACATCCACATGACAAGCCATAATACCTTCATTGTTCACAGCCTTCACCACACCAATACCTGAGTATAATGCACCTTTCCTCATGTCCCTCCATACACATCTTCCAGTGACATGTAACTTAAGTATACCACCTTTGCCACTGTGAGCTGTCACATATCTATTTGTGCATACCTAGGTATTAGTTTTGTTGCATAAACATTACTGTCTGATGGTACAAACCCCCCATCAAGGTGTAATACCACATGCATGTATGATATCTGTTTCAGTGATGCACGCATGACATACATAGCTGTTTAACAACATTGATGGCATGGTTTACATTCATGACACTGCAGATTGTGCCTTATATATCTTTGCCATGCACACCAGTCAACTAGCATGTCAAGTGTGTTTCCTCACACCTCCTGCATATATTAGTGTCAGGAGAGTGTGCTTGATTGCATTCATAGATTGCTGATATACCTTAATAGCTGTACAAGTGTGTTGGTGCAGAAACATCTACGCTCACTCAGCAACACATATGTTGTGTCAGAGACATAAGTATTACTGGTGGTATTATTCTGATATTGTCCATGATTGTACATGATAGTTTTACTGTTGGCCATCAGCCTGTATCTGTGTCCTACTTGTTGGAAGCCTCTGCTAACAATACAGGCACTCTCAGCCAAATCAGTTTGCACAGCTTCACAATATGCACCCAAACCCAATTGTATTTAACATCCATGCTACATGTCCTCCCCATTGTTCATGTCTGGATGCATGTATCACTCAGACATCCTGCACTGTTATGTCAACTTGTGTGACAGTCACATCATATACATTTGTCACTGTGCAGTCCAGTCACATCATATACATTTGTCACTGTGCAGTACAGTCACATCATATACATTTTTCACTGTGCAGTCCGTACTGTGCCAAATGGAGATGTGATTAGTGCTCCTGCAGCAACTGTCTTCCTTTTACATTTCCTCAAGTGTGGTACATTGCAATGTTTTACCTGTCCTCCATCCCAGTGTTCATCCCTAGACTTCATTTGTGTGTCCCTATTCAATAAACACACTTCCCATGACTGTTTCTTATAGATGGCAGTCCATGTACCTTTACAGATCATTGACACAACTTGTACAGACTGCCTGGAATGGGATTCGACAACACTTAGCATTATATACACTGTCCTGTCCTGTGCCTGCAACATGTACATTAATATATGAAAAATCCTGGTGGCCCTTGTGGCATCCCATGCAATCCCGCTAGCCCAGTATGCTGGAGTGTACTCGTACACTGTCTTGTCATGTCCCACAACTTAATACATTAATATATGAATAGGGACAGATTTTAAATATTGCTCTTATAAACATAGAAAGTTGCTGGAATAAGCACTGAAAACCTTGCTTCCATTTCCAACATCCTAGCTTTGTGAAGCAGGGTTTTCTACAATGACAACAACCAAAACGAAATTACAGAGTAGACTGGACATAAGGGATACACTTTGGGTGCCATTGTCTCCAGTCACCCCTAGATGGAACCATCTCATTGCAGGGAAACAAGCGCAAGGCTCCCATTGATTCTGCATTATGGTGAATTGTATTTATTATGCTTTATTTTTATGCACACGCAATTGATTCTGCATTATGGTGAATTGTATTTATTATGGACTTTATTATGCTTTATTTTTATGCACATGCAATTGATTCTGCATTATGGTGAATTGTATTTATTATGCTTTATTTTTATGCACACGCAATTGATTCTGCATTATGGTGAATTGTATTTATTATGGACTTTATTATGCTTTATTTTTATGCACACGCAATGGCAATCCACGAACCCAGTTTGCTATGCTGTAACTAAGTTTGCTATCCGTGACACGGTTTCCTGGCCACCCCTAAACCCTGGTTGTTTTCGTTTGAAGGCAAGCTGTGACATGAACATTCATTAAGTGGTGTTGCTCACTGCACAAACACATAAACTCTATGTAATCTTCATGCAAAGTCTACACAGAGTTTATTGAATCCCAGGGGGTGTTCTTCTGTTCACTACTTTCTCTGTTTCCATTTCTAATATTTCTGTCAGGTAATGCTAATCTTAATCCTGGACTTACTCAATAATTTTTTCCATAAACATGGAATCCTTGTAGATGCATGTAATGCTGGTATAATTAATTTAACATAAACTCAAATCCCTCCAGGCTGATCTGAAAAAGATTAAAACCTGCCATTATATACATTACAGACTCTACTGAAGCCACATAATGTCTTTCTGTTTGATAGTCTGCAGTTCTCCATGGACTTTTGAGTTAAAGACTTGGAATTAAAATTGGTGATGTTCTTAATTTCTATGGTCATTTATTTAAAACAATTTGGAATGTCTGTGACTCCGAATCAAGGTAACTGAATTGTGAATGCTTACTTGTTGGGAAACTGAGTTTTTTATTGCCTTGGTTTATATCTCTCCATCTAACTCTTTATGAGGTTTTATCTACCCACCATTAAAATATCCCATACAATGGACGACATAATTGTGCAGCCATGGGTGATCTTAACTTGCATTCCAATGGTAAAACAAATGTCCTACTTTATAATGGGTTAAGGCAGTTTTCCCTCACACATCTAGTGCATTAACCAGCTATGCCAAACTAATTGCAGCTATGCTGTTATATTACAATCTTCTCGGAACAAACAACATGCTAAAACTTGCAGTTTTTATCCCAAATCTTTGTAAATGTTATTTAACTATTTATAATGGTGGCACAACATAAGGAAGACTCTTCTACAGTTATTTAGTAGATCCTCTTCTTAAGGATAACTTTAAAAGCAGTATAAAAATTGAATACTATCAGGTCCACTGAAGGAGTCCATGAACTTTGGCTGGATTCTGAAAGCAAATATAATTAGTAATCCTTTACCTATTTAAAAATAACAATACCCTACATTGCTCTGAACTTATTCATAATGATGTCTCCTATTTTGACCCAATATACATTAAAACATCTTTGCAAACCAACTTGGCTCCAGCTTTGCCCCTGAGACTCCTATTCAAACCCTAAAATATCTGAATTGCTTACTCCTGCAACTACCTCTAAAGCTCATATACTGAAAGTGCCAACCAAGACCAAAAATATTTTTGCCATGGGACCTGACAATATACTTGGTTGCTTGATTAATAGGGTTTCACATGCCCTTGCAGATTCACTCCTGTTTAACCTGCTGGTTTTGTCTCGGATGAATGGTGCACTGCAGTGGTGATGTCCTTCCATATGTATGGCCTTACAACCAACCCAGGTAATTACAGACCTATCAGCCATACATGCCTCCTCTACAAAGCCATGGAACATATTATAACTGACCTCACAAGTTATGATATCAAGATCTTATGTTAGAATCTTTTGAAAGTACAGTGTTAGTGGCACAATAGGTAGCACATTTGCCTTTGATGCAGAAGGCTTTGGGTTCTATTCCCACTCCAGGTAGTCCTTTGGATGAGATGTTAAACTGCTTGAGCTTGTGGAAGTTCAGTTGGATGTAAAAGATCCCACAGTACCTGTTAAAAAGAGTAGATGAAGTTCCCTGATGCCATGGCAAAATTTTGCCTGGAAGTATAAATACCACCTGAAGTCTCCCCTGAAAATAGGCTACTACCCTAGTAGGCTTAACCTGGTCAGCAAAGGATAAATAAATAAATCAACTAACATATACACAGCTTTTTGCCACCTATAAAATTATCCAGTGTCTATGTGCTTGTCCAGCACTACAAAACATTCTACACAACCACATTCCTAGCCGTTCATTGTGACCCAGTGACCAAAAACCCGTCTGTCTACAACCCTATCAAATCTGTTGGGCATTGTCTGTGCTCGTACAAGTTTGCTAAGGCCTGGAACTCTTTACCTGTATCCATCAGGTCAATACCTTCCCTTCCATTTATCAGCGCCACTCTGAAAAACTTCCTAGTTAAAATCTGGCTTTGTTCTTACTCAAAACCAGGATAAACTATATCCCTAAATGTGAACAAGTACCTTTTCATTCCTTATACCTCCTTCCTCTCCCTTCTTTACTTACTTCCTTACTGCTATCTAATTCTTTCCTGCTTTCTCTGTAAATATAACATAAGCCTGTTTTTCCCTCACTTCATATTGCAATTCATGTTTGTATTATACTAACTTACCTTTAATTTCTCTACAAATTGTCTAAAAATTCTATAAATATTAAACAGTTATCATATAACTTATATCAGTTCTTAAAAAATGACTTATCACTAATTTGTTATAATTATTTAAACTGCAGATGTTTTTGTTTTATTTTTGAAGATAGTAAAATTATTGTTCTTAAAATGTTTTGTGATCATTTGGAGCTTTTCTTCCTGGAGCTCTGCTGAAAACAGGCGTCTACCCAGTCAGACTTTCCCTGTAATCAAATGTCAATAAATAAATAAATACATACATACATAAAAAAATCATTAGACTTGATTCTCAGCAGCTCAGTTTGGCTTTGTAAATGGCAGATCCTGTCTCTATAATCTGGTAAACATCTTCAAGAGGGTTATGTAGGCTGTCAATGATGGCCATGCGGTGCATCTTAACCTGGCCAAAGCCTTTGATACTATTCTCAAAGCTGGCATCCTACAAAAGCTAAATGCTTTAAAATTAACCCCTATGTGGTAAGATAGTTAGCAAACTGGCTAAAGGACAGAATCCAAACAGAGTGAGTTGCTGGTACCTTATCAGAAAGTATTAAAGTGACCAGCTCTGTCCCTCATGGCTTGATTCTGGGACCTTTCCTTTTTGGTATTTTCTTCTCAGACTTTCCGGAAGAGAGCCAGGACTTGTCGCTAATAAAGTCTGTTGATAGCTGCACACTGGGCATTGTCGTTAAGTCACCCGATAATGACCAAACCCTTCAGAATGAACTCTTCCTAGTAAACCCCTGGTGTACTAAAAATTGTACTACAATAGGCTCAGATGAAATGCTATAAAGTGTACTACCATCACATTTAGTAGACAACTCCTCCCCTCATAATACTGTATAGGCAAGACACTACTACAAAATTTAAAAAAATGGAGTCAGGGCTCGGGTATTTGTGTTCATAACTCCTTTTCTTTTGATCATGATGTGACAATAGTTTCCAGGAAATCCTTTTATGTAGCCCAGCTAATTGCCAAAGGAATATCATCAAAGCCTAAAGAGATAAACACTCCCTTATACTCACCATTGATCAGGCCAATTATCAAGTACTAAACCCTCAGTTTGATGTATCCCACACTAAATATATCAAACAGGTAAAAAGACCCCAAAGGTTCCTAATGAGAAAGATCACAGGCCTAAAGTCCCTGAGCTACCAAGACAGGCTGGAAGCACTGTCCCTTTATTCAGTGCCTTACAGACTTTTGAGGGGAAATCTCTGTCATGCTTACTATCAGAGGAGTAGCTAGGCCATAAGGAGCCCAGGGCAAGACCCTCATTAGGCACCCCCCACCTTGACAACAACTTTTCACAAAATTGAAGAGACCAAAAGTAGAGTTAATCATTTAACTGTCATATGATGCATAACCAAACACAGTATTACTTTATCAAGTTAAATAAACCACACAGTTAACTTTCCTTTAACATATTAAAATAATGCATGATTGAGTAACATCATAGGTTTGCTGGATGAAGGTTTAAAATGCTATTGGGAACAATCTCGTTAGTTCCAGGGTGTTGTGTACCATTTAGCAGTTGCTTTTCAAGGTAAAATACAAGACATTGCTCAGGTGAAAATGAAGTTGAGAGGTGAAGGTTGCATGTGGACTCTAACTTGGCAAAACAAACAAGCATCAATGCACTGCTAACACTGTCCATCTTTTTCAAGGCAGTTATGACTATGAGTTATAGTAACAGTTATTTCTTCTTCATTGCTTGTGTGCCACATTTTCAGCCAGTGAAAGTACTCAAAGTACTCGGTATATTTTTAACACACAAACAGAACCATCTGTGAAGCTAGGATTTGGACCAGACCGGACACTTGGATGTACTTTCTCTGATGTACATTATTAATGAGCAATTGAGCTACAAATGAACTTCTGTGTGTTATGCATTTATGGAATGCCATGAAATTCCTTCCTTCCTTCCATGTGGTATTCTTATTCACCATCCTCCCTCCCTGTCATCCACCATGATATGTACAAGTACTGCCCAACAAGTCCAAATTGCATCCAGGAAGTAACCAATGCAAATGGAATATAAATGATGTACATTAGAGCAAAGGCCACAAATCAAATCAACAGTGATCTTATTGCAACTAAACCATTGTCAGAAAATCCTTAAGGAAATAGCATTCATTCATTCATTCATTCAATTAATAATAGATAAAAACAACCTTGATGAATAAAGAACACATATCACTTTCTTCTTGTAATCACCCTCATAAAACAGTGTAGAACTCATTGAAAGTTCAATCAGTAGAAATAATCAAATAATAATAGATAAAAGCACCCTCTATGAATTAAGAATTCATGTCTATCTACCCCATAAACAGCCAAAAAGTTCCCCATCTGCCATATATAGCAACAACAAGTACACAACAATAACCAGTATTGTCAGCAGTGACAAGACCATACCTTGCAAAATGTTGCCTTATTGTCGATCAGAAATGTCTCATCAGAATTGGTTACAAATCCAGAAATAAATAATCAGACAGGGTCATTTAAAATATCAGTACTGTTAACTTGAGTCCTTAACAGAATAAGATAATATGAATTAATGTACGTTTTTCTGAAATAAAGAAATGTATTATAAGTGTTATTATTGTCATAATTTATTAAGTGCAAGTCGCCACCTATTTTTCCCAAAAAAGTCATTTGGATGTGTGCAAAGCCAAACTGCGTTTATTCATCACATTTTAATCTGACACACATCCAATATTCCACTACCACTCCTGTCTACCAGACAACTGATATCCAGATTCCAGTCTGGATTTACTTATAGATAAACAAATGCAGAAGTAATAGTCAGACAGAGACCACTTGGGCAATTAAATTATTAGTATTGTGTTAACTTGAGTCATTGATAAAATAAGAGAATGTGAATTAATATACATGTTTTAAGTAAAGAAGAGTCTGTATGATAATTCTTAATTTCTTTCCAACCCTCGTCTTATATTAAGTGCAACTGTTCACCACCTATTTCTCCAAAAAGGTAATTGTGTAAAAAAGCCAATAAGCCAAACTGCTGCATTTTTTTTGCATTACATTTTAATTTGACACATCCACCAGTCCAGTCAGCCCACCATACTTCTCAACTGCCTAAATTTCTGCAGAATGTCCATATTTTGACTCATTTTTGTCCATTTCTCATACAATTTGTGGTCTTCTGGCAAAGCGTCAGTGATTGAAGTCAATAAATAATAGATACATCCTATCGTTCAGAAAATGCATGCTAGTATAAAACATAAAACCTGTTAATTCCATCAGGCTGTAATTTTATAAGAGAAATATTTAAATTATGACCCTATTTTTCTGGCCACCATTACTTTGAAGTCACTAAATAATGACATACATTTGAGTTTCAGATTTCACACCCTTCAGAAAATGAATGCTAACACAAATCCCATTATTCTAGCATTTTTTTTTAAGTTTATGAAAACAATATTTAAAGTCTGCCCCTATTTTTGGCTTTTGTCTCACCGCCATCTTTGTGAAATCACTAAATAATGGCACATATTTGAGTTTCAGACTTTTTATCCTTCAGAAAATACATGCTAATATAAATCTTGCTATTCTAGCTTTATGTTTATAAAAGCAGTATTTTAAATATATCCCTATCTTTTGGCCTTTGTCCCATCACTAAATAATGACATACATTTCAGTTTCAGACTTCAATCACATCTTTCAGAAAATGCATGCCGACACAAATCCTGTCTAAGTTTATAAAACCAATATTTATAATATGTCCCTATTTTTTGGCCTTTGTTGTCCCACAACCAGTGATCAAAGTCACACTAAATAATGGCAGAGATTTGAGTTTCAAATGCAGACTTCCTATCCTTCAGAAAGTGCACGCTAACACAAAACATGTTATTCTAGCAGCTTTCTAAGTTTACAAGATTAATAGTCCAAATCTTCACCATCCCTAATTTGTAAAATCCACCAGTCAAGCAGGTTGCTGCTGGTTGCTGTTAGCCTCTAGCTGTTGGTCTGGAACAGTGGAATAAACAGTGATTTATTTAAACAAAAAATAAATAAACCAAGAATGAATTGCTTGGCTCACTGTGGATGCCAAAGGTAAAACCCTGTAATTCACTTCTCTACACCATCTCTCCACCTGAGCAGCCAATCATGGGTCTTTGGGTTGGTGCCCACAAATGATGATGTAAAAGGGGCGGGAGGCACAGTGGAGTGTCTTGGTCATATATGTACAGTGTTTTTGCCCCTATTTTGTGTTTCCTTTTAAAGGAGGTAAAAAAAATATAGTATGCAAAAAAAAAAAACATTTCTTTAGAACGAATTGCATCCTAGACAAGTTGCCCCCCCCAAGCCTTCCTACCCTACTGATTACCGTACCATTAAAGAGCTAACTGTCCTCAACCTCCTATTTCTCCTGAAGTCAGTAACTCCACCAGTGCTAGAACCAGGGAGTTAAATCTTCACCAACAGATAAATATAACATGTTGAATGGAGAAGTTTATAACCCAGCACCTCCCAAACCTGTGGAATAAGCTTCCTCTGCATGTTACACAGTGCAACTCACTAGCTTTCTTTAAAAATGAACTAGATGAATGCATGGGTATCCACACTTTTATTCTGGGATTAACTGGTATGGCCCTCCTTTGGGAAGGGAGATGTAGCCTGATGGAGGGTGCTGACAAGGTATGAATGGTCAATAAAGAAAAACCAACAATGGTCGTAAGAATTAATGGTTTTGGAATATCTATGAATCTATGAATATCTGAATGCCTGACCAAAAATGAGTTACTTAGTCTGCTATATCTCAACTATCCATTAATATGTTAAAAACATGTTTTGCCCTTAGTCCTTCAGAAGTGTGACTTGTTTCATAGTATAGTACTAGGCTATCTGCCCTGGGGCATTTGTAAGCCTAGCCATAGTGATGTGGCATTTGCCACCCCATGAAATGGTACAAAAATGTACAGAATAAATTTAGAATACTGTGTCTAGTAGTGGCACAATGAAGGTCCCCTTATATAATAGAATTAGTTTACTGTGCCCCTGTCTAGCAGTGACAAAGATGTGACCCCTGGGGTAAACTTACGATCTCCCATCCACTCATCAAGATTTCTCTTGAAGAGAGTCAGTGAGGGGCTCTGCCTAATACAAACTGGGATCTTGTTCCAAAGCATGGGAAGCCTCTGGGTTATGAATCTATCCCTCCAGCATGTCCTATTCATACTTGTGCCGAGGTTTAAGTCTTTAGCTCTCGTGGTCCTGATGGACTTGGATTTTTTGAGGTGGAGCATGTCCATCAGATCCTGATTGGACATGGCCTTGTACGTCAGGCAGAGATCACCTCTGAGCAGGCGGTATGATACTGAATAGAGCTGAAGTTTCTTTAGTCTGGCAGAATAAGACATATGTTGGAGACCCTTGATCCTCTTGGTGAGGTACTTTTGTGGTCTCTCCAGCTGTTGCAAATGCCAGGTGAGGTACATACCAAATGGGGCATTGTACTCAATCATGGGTCTGATGAGGGAGGAATATAGGGGTACAATGACATCCTTGGATCTGGATGTGAATCCCTTCATGATGAGGTGTGCAAGGTAGAATGTTTTTCTAACCACTTTGGCAATGTGGGTATCAAATGAGAGGTCACTGTCGACTTGGGTCCCTAGGTCTCTGATTACTTTTCAGTACTCAGTGGGTTGCTGTCTATGTGATAATTTGTGGGTACTTTGTTTTTCCCAAAGGGGATGACTATACATTTTTTGGCATTTAGTTTAAGGCCATGACTCCGGCACCAGTTGTCCGTTTCTGTGAGGCCTTTTTGTAGGATGTGTGTGTCTGCTGGTGTATCGACTATGGCACCTAGTTTGCAGTCATCTGCGAACTTTGTCAGCCACAGCCCTCCCGTGTTTGCTTTAACATCTGAGAAATAAATGCTGAACAAGAGGGGTCCCAGGACAGATCCCTGTGGGACACCACTTGTGACTGGCTTTGAGTCTGACATTGCTCCAGCGATTTTAACTTTATGGGTTCTGTCCTTTAGCCAGTTTGCAACCCATCTAGTGACATAAGGGTTTACATTTAAGCTGTTGAGCTTATCTATGATGCCTGAGTGGGGTATTGTGTCGAAGGCCTTAGCCAAGTCCAGGTATGCTGTATGGACTGCTTTGCCCTCGTCAATGGCTCTAGTGACTGTTTCGAAAAAGTCAACCAGGTTTAAAAGGCAGGATCTGCCCTTTACAAAGCTGAACTGGGTGGGGTCAAGTGTCTGTAGGTCCCCTATGTCTCTGTTTATGAGTTCCATAATGATTATTTCCATAGCTTTGCAGACCAGGCTGGTTAAGCTTATGGGGCGGTAGTTTCCAGGGTCTGTAGAGGCAACCCCTTGTGGAGTGGGACCACTGTTGCTGTACGAAAGTGTTCAGGTACATATCCCGAAGTAAGGCTAAGGTTAAATAGCATTTTTATGTGAGGGTTTAGCTCCTCTTGGAGTTCACATAACACGCAACCCAGGATACCGTCAGGTCCCATTGATGCTGTGTTTTTTGCTTTGTTTAGGGCGGTTCTCACTTGGACATCTGAGATGACAGGGCGATTACATTCAGCTGGGATAAGTATTTCTTCTTTTGGGGGTGAAGGAGGGGAGAAATTTGCACTGAACCTGTCAGCCAGAATGTTGGCAATATCTGTGGGTTCAGTGTATTTTTTATTGCTGTGAACCAACTCTGAGCATATCTGAGGGTTTCTGCCCAGGTTTCTAACATAGCTGAAGAAGGCTTTGTGGTTATCTTTAGTGTCCTTAACGATTTTTCTCTCAAAGTTGGCCTTGGATGTTTTTATGAGAGAATGTAGTTTTCTGCTAATGTTGATCAGAGATGTCTTCCCTTCATGGGATTTTGCTCTGACGTGCAGTAGCTTCCTTCTTCTGTTATACAATTTGTTTATGGCTGAGGTCCACCAGACAGGACGCTTACCTTTGGTGGAGAGGGACTTGGATTTGTTTGGGATTGCATGATCCATGCATTCTTGGAGATGTCCATAGAAAGCATTTGTGAAGGATTCGGCATTGTGGGATGTGGTATCCACTGGCACAGTGGGCTTAAAGGATACCATCTCAGTCTTAACAAGAGTGAAGTCTGCTTTTGAGAAGTTTTTCACTGTGGTCTTTTGTGTTGGGGGTGGAGGTGGGATATGTATATCCAGGGTGATTAGTTTGTGGTCAGATCTCACTAGTGAGGGGTATACTTCCAGTGTGGAGCATTTTGTCCCCATGTTTGTGATGATCAGGTCTAGTATATTATCTCCCCTAGTGGAAGAGGTGACTAATTGTTCCAGTGCATTTGAATTTATGAATTCCAGGAACCTTTGGGCTAGGGTATTAGGGCTAGAATAATATACCCAATCTATGTTTGGGTAGTTGAAGTCTCCCAGTATGATGGTATTTTGTGATACATTCATATCCTCCAATGTCTTCAGGAAGGCAGAGTGGAGTTCTTGAGATTGGGAGGGTGGTCTGTAACATGCTACCAGTTGTATAGCAGTTTTGCCTATGGTTAGTTGCACCTGTATGGTCTCTGATGCTTCATGTGTTGCTACTAACCTAGAGGTGTGGGTGTCCTTGATGAATATGGACACTCCCCCTCCCTTTGTGGTTCGGCCCGGATTTTGGGGCCGAAAAGCATGATACAAGGTATAGCCTGGTAGTGCTGGGGTGCTCTCAGGAGCCTTGAATCAGGTTTCAGTTACTGCACAGACGTTGATGTTCTCCATGCTGAGGAGTGCATCAAGTGCTGCATCTTGAGATTTAGACTTCTGGCGTTGAGCAGCATTACCCTTAGTTTTTTTCCATTATTGTTTTCTAAGGAGGTGGGTTTGTCTTTTGAGCCTTGCCTAAAAAAGGCACTATGGGGGTGGCAAGAGCCTTAGCCAATATTCGGAAGCCCAGCGGTGACAGGTGTAAGCCATCCCTTGCGAAGCAGCGTGGCTTGTCCAACATGTCATCCCAGGCAGACAGACATTGGATCCCCTTAGAATGACACCAGTACTTGAGCCAATTGTTAAAGCTGATCATCTTGTCTTTGTATTGTGGTATCATTCTTGGTGAGGGCAAGATACTGCTCAGGGTCAGGGTCATACCAGCCTGGGCTACATAATCAGAGAGCTCCTCTATGTCTCTTTTCATGTAGTCCAGGGAGGTACGTCTCAGGTCATTCACACCAGCATGGATAATGACGGAGTCATATTTGTACTTGCTTTGGAGTGACTTGAGTGCGTGTGTTATGTGGCGGACCCTAGCTCCCAATAGACAGCTCACAGTCACCTTCTCCTTGTTCAGCCTGGTCAGCGGGACATCAGTGTGT
Source organism: Protopterus annectens (assembly GCF_019279795.1). Lineage (NCBI taxonomy): Eukaryota > Metazoa > Chordata > Ceratodontiformes > Protopteridae > Protopterus > Protopterus annectens. Next base: position 115,818,868 of record NC_056739.1, read on the forward strand.
CTGACTATAGAGTCACCTATTACTAGTGTATCAGTCAAGGTGTTTGGCCTTAAGGGCTGTGATTGGTTGACACACTGATTTATTGAAGTATGTGTTGCATGTGTTTTGTTTTGAGGTGGTGGATTTTTGGGTGTCTGCTTTGGGAGCCTCTGTTATTTTGGTAAGTTTTTTATTAGAGCCTCCGAGTATGTCTTTGTGTTTTTATGTGTTTGGTTTGCAGTTGTGGTAGGTCTATGTGGGACTGGGATTGTTGTGTGTGTGGTTGCCATCTCCTCCTGTCTGGTCATGCCAGCCCTGAGTTGAGAGAGTTCAGCCTCCAGTTTGGCTATAGAGTTGCATCTCTCACATGTATTTGTGTTTGTTGGGAGGAGGAGAGGGTTGTCTGTGTACATGAGACAATTGTAGCATTGTCTCAAGATATCCAGATTGACCAGCTGAACTGGAGACGACGCCAGTAATCTACCACTCGACATGCTAAAACTGTATAAGGGAGTGCTGTACCTTTAAGGGAAGTGGATATTCACAGGGGTGGTAAGTAGATGTAGTGCTTTACTTAGTACGAGAGTGCTTACTTAGTAGAGAAGTATTGAGAACAAGTGCTAGGCTTATAATATAGTAAGTAGTCTGGTTATACTAAGAGTAGAGTTTCCTTAAGGGAAAATTTGAAGAGCAGACTTGGCGGAGCCAGAAAAAGTTTAACCTGGTTTAACTGGCGCTGCGCTTTGCGCACAACCGTGCAATGCCGTGCAAACGCGGATTTTAAACAGTGAACTACAAAAGAGCTAGAAATGGTCCAAAACAACCAATTACTACAGCTTCTTGTGCTGAGGTCACTTCCTACAGGGACAGGTAGCCTGCTCAAGGCTCCCCACTCCCACTGGTGAGCAAAGAAACTTCCTTCTATCCAAGTAAGGTAATGGACAACACAGGAACTACACCACAACCCAGAATACAGCAATGCCTGTAAACTGGTCTAAACTAGTCGAGGAAGGCAGGAAAACAAGAATTATTTTTTTGTTTTTTTGGTAGAAACACACAGAAAATGCAAAAACAGTGATACATTAGTTACACAGGCTAGCACACTTTAGTGGGCAGCCTCCACAGTTAAATTAAACAAACAAACAACAAACTTTCGATCAAATTCGACTAAAATGTAACTTTAAGTGCAAATTTTAAAATAATGCAGCAAACAGTTAAAAAACAGTTCAAGCTAGTTCAGGGTAAGCTACAGAAGCTATTCCAAGTGAAAAAAAGCAAAGATACTTAAATCCAGAAAGTAGTCGCTTTTCTGAGTTCCCTGCTGCTAGGACCACTCTGCAGACCCACAAGGAGCTTGTCTGAGTAGTATAGCCAGAAAAAAATGCCCAGAGGCGGAGTTTAAACAGTGAACTACAAAAGAGCTAGAAATGGTCCAAAACAACCAATTACTACAGCTTCTTGTGCTGAGGTCACTTCCTACAGAGACAGGTAGGCTGCTCAAGGCTCCCCACTTCCACTGGTGAGCAAAGAAACTTCCTTCTATCCAAGTAAGGTAATGGACAACACAGGAACTACACCACAACCCAGAATACAGCAATGCCTGTAAACTGGTCTAAACTAGTCGAGGAAGGCAGGAAAACAAGAATTATTTTTTTTGTTTTTTTGATAGAAACACACAGAAAATGCAGAAACAGTGATACAAGGTTACCCCTAGCTACCAAATAGGTGGCAATCCACTGAGCACAGAAGAAGTTATCAGGGACCTGGGGACCCAGGTTGATAGTAGTCTGTCATTCGACACCCATGTAGCTAAAGTAGTTAGGAAGACCTTCTACATTGCCCACCTTATCATGAAGGGATTCTCATCTAGATCAAGGGAGGTCATAGTCTCCCTTTACTCATCACTCATCAGACCAATGATTGAGTACAATGCCCCATTCGGAATGTATCTGACCCGACACTTGCAGCAGCTGGAGAGGCCACAAAAGTTCCTCACCAAAAGGATAAAGGGTCTCAAAATCTGTCCTATGCTGCCCGACTGAAAGAACTCCAGCTCTATTCAGTCACTTACCGCTTGCTCAGAGGTGACCTTTGCCTAACATACAAGGCCATGTCAAACCCAGATTTGATGAATATGCTTCACCTCAAAAATCTAGATCCATCAGAGCCACAAGGGCGGGAGACTTAAACCTCGACACGGCTATTAATAGGACGTGCTGGAGGGATAGATTCATCACCCAAAGACTCCCTATGCTGTGGAACAAAATCCCGGTACATGTGAGGCAGAGCACCTCGCTGGCCTTGTTCAAGAGAAATCTTGACCAATGGATGGGAGATCGCAGATATACCCCAGGGATTACCTCAGTGTCACTGCTCGACAGAGGCACAGCAAAATAATGGGTATAGTTCCCCATACTAAAGGGGTGGCGTAAGCCACAAAACGATGGGCTAGGCTTGTAAATGCCCTCGGGCAGATAGCCTAGTATGAACCTATGAACCTATGAACCTAACATTAGTTACACAGGCTAGCACACTTTAGTGGGCAGCCTCCACAGTTAAATTAAACAAACAAACAACAAACTTTCGATCAAATTCAACTAAAATGTAACTTTAAGTGCAGATTTTAAAATAATGCAGCAAACAGTTAAAAAACAGTTCAAGCTAGTTCAGGGTAAGCTACAGAAGCTATTCCAAGTGAAAAAAAAGCAAAGATACTTAAATCCAGAAAGTAGTTGCTTTTCTGAGTTCCCTGCTGCTAGGACCACTCTGCAGACCCACAAGGAGCTTGTCTGAGTAGTATAGCCAGAAAAAAACGCCCAGAGGTGGAGTTTAAACAGTGAACTACAAAAGAGCTAGAAATGGTCCAAAACAACCAATTACTACAGCTTCTTGTGCTGAGGTCACTTCCTATAGGGACAGGTAGGCTGCTCAAGGCTCCCCACTCCCACTGGTGAGCAAAGAAACTTCCTTCTATCCAAGTAAGGTAATGGACAACACAGGAACTACACCACAACCCAGAATACAGCAATGCCTGTAAACTGGTCTAAACTAGTCGAGGAAGGCAGGAAAACAAGGATTATTTTTTTGTTTTTTTGGTAGAAACACACAGAAAATGTAGAAACAGTGATAAATTAGTTACACAGGCTAGCACACTTTAGTGGGCAGCCTCCACAGTTAAATTAAACAAACAAACAACAAACATTCGATCAAATTCGACTAAAATGTAACTTTAAGTGCAGATTTTAAAATAATGCAGCAAACAGTTAAAAAACAGTTCAAGCTAGTTCAGGGTAAGCTACAGAAGCTATTCCAAGTGAAAAAAAAGCAAAGATACTTAAATCCAGAAAGTAGTCGCTTTTCTGAGTTCCCTGCTGATAGGACCACTCTGCAGACCCACAAGGAGCTTGTCTGAGTAGTATAGCCAGAAAAAAAATGCCCAGAGGCGGGTTTTAAACAGTGAACTACAAAAGAGCTAGAAATGGTCCAAAACAACCAATTACTACAGCTTCTTGTGCTGAGGTCACTTCCTACAGGGACAGGTAGGCTGCTCAAGGCTCCCCACTCCCACTGGTGAGCAAAGAAACTTCCTTCTATCCAAGTAAGGTAATGGACAACACAGGAACTACACCACAGCCCAGAATACAGCAATGCCTGTAAACTGGTCTAAACTAGTCGAGGAAGGCGGGAAAACAAGGATTTTTTTTTGTTTTTTTGGTTTTTTGGTAGAAACACACACTATCAAGATGAGTGCGTAACTTGGGATAATACAGCTCAGCAGTCTTCTACTCAGCTTCAGTGGGAAACACCTAGAACCATCCCTTGAATAATAAAACAGACCTTTACACCCACAGTCATTTGATTCAGCAACCTCCTAGATGTTATACAATGGATGGCAGCATACATTTATCTTATGTCATGAATGCTGTTATTGCAAGACACTTTATATTCTTCTCATGAATGCTGAGCAGCATTATTTAAACAGAAAGTCAATGATGTCAGAAGTGAGTGGGAAAGTTGTTCTGGCTGAAGTTACCACTACTGTCATAAACTACAATTTTGCAATTAGAAAACCATGTAATTGAACTTAAAGCTGCAAGTACATCTGTGATTTAAAAAAATCATATATATGTTTAGAGTACCAGAAGGTAGTGGAAAAGAAAATATACTATTTTTAGTTAGTTTATTCAACAAATGTTTTGCAAAGAGTGTGATATGACAAGGTAAATGCAGCATACCAACAGAACCCTAGCACCAAAAGCTACTATTTCAATTCAACTCCCAGGGCAATTGTCATTGCATTTTAGTAATTTTTTGGATATACAAGAAACCATGGTCAGCCCCTGGTGGTTCTAAATGATTGTCTCTGGTGAAGTGACACCCTAACCCCATGTGCAAACATGGGAAAAGGGTTGTGGATGGATGGATGGATTTAAAAAACACGGATAAAAGGAATCTGCTCTGAGCTGACAGTGATTATACAGTTTTTGTGACTAAGATATAACAAGTTTTCACCATTATTACAATGGCTGAAACAAGAGAATTGCTAAATGTCACTTTGGCATCTTGTTACTTAAGGCTTACATACTATAACAAGGTCCTGTTGTTCTGAAGAGGAGGGGATTATTTTCTATAAAACTAAACTAAACCACAGACTATCCGATCAAAAATGGCATGCAGTTTCCATTGAAAACATTAACACAGTTACATTTTCTGAGATAAACTCTGAATTCTTTAAGAAAATGGCTATAAGTAATGAAACTACTCGATAACATAGATGGAGCTCTATTTAAAATACTCAGTATTTTGTGACATTTGATGGTATTTTGTTGGATTTTTTTCTCCTGTAGATGCTATTGACTTTTGTGCCATGTGTTACATCAGGTATGCAATGAATAAAATATTTCAATAATGGGGAACTTCTTTCATGCTTAACCCTCACTTGTATGAATTATTTTTGTAATTTTTTATTAGTAATTGATACTACTACTCAATATTTTATTAAGCTTACATGATGTTTACCCACCATGGATTATGATTTAAACAACATTATTTTTTTATTTCAAAATATAGCACTGTTATTTGATCTTATGGGGAATGTTTTTCAACAGTGTGTTCTTGCTTATTTGTAATTATTATTGGAACAATGAATCTGGCAATGAGCTATAAAATAATTTTATGTAGAACATTTACTTGCTTAAAGTCACTTACTAATTGCTGACATTCTAGGTAGATTATCTTACTGTAAACTGCACGTTCCCATTGATCATTTTGTAATCTTAAACAATTGCATTCAGTGTACCTTTGGGGAATAGTTTAACTTGCTCAGTCTTCTCAAAAAGTGAAAATATGGTTCAAGATAATTACATAGCTTGTTATTAAACTGAAGAAGCCTCATCTTTTATATTCATGAGTTAAACATTCTAAGTATGTGAATTTTATAAAATACTACTTGTCTTGCTTCCAGTGGGTGCTTTTAATATTTGTTTAGTTATTAAATATTGGTCTAGACTTACATGTATTAGATATTAAGATTAGTTATTTACTATAGCTATATAGTGCTGTTCTAGATATATGTTACAGTGTTAGTGTCTAATCTTAGATATGCTATTATGATATTTTACTGAATATATTTAATAATGTAGTATATCATGTTTTATCTGTTAGATACGGTTATTTTGCTTATAGTTATGTGCTTTTAGTCAGTATTTCTCTTCCGCCCTTCCATACAAATGCTTTGGTACTTTGTTTAATGACCATAGAAAATCATCTTGTTTTCATAGTATAGACATTGGTTTATGCTTTGGTACTTTGTTTAATGACCATAGAAAATCATCTTGTTTTCATAGTATAGACATTGGTTTATGCTTTGATACTTTGTTTAATGACCATAGAAAATCATCTTGTTTTCATAGTATAGACATTGGTTTATGCTTTGGTACTTTGTTTAATGACCATAGAAAATCATCTTATTTTCATAGTATAGACATTGGTTTATGCTTTGGTACTTTGTTTAATGACCATAGAAAATCATCTTGTTTTCATAGTATAGACATTGGTTTAATGGTTTTAAGTTTGTTCTTTTCTTCTTTTTCCTTTCACCCAAGTCAGCTAAAAATAATTGTAAAGCTGAACCTTGACACAAAATGTGTTTCCTGGAACATGAATGAATTTTACTGCCCTGTAAAGAGAAGAAAACTTTACAAGCATTTGAAGTTAGTAAACTCTGATATAATACACTTGCAAGGCTCACATTTCACTAAACAAGAGAGTATGAAATTGAATAGAAATGGTTATACTGCATATGTTTCATATTTTAACAATTTTAGAAAAAAAGAGGTGTCATGATTGTATGGAAGTCTGTCTCTCCTATGGTTGGGATGGTCAGCTTCTTTCGTGCTGATAAAGGTGTGTTAGTAGATGCTAATATTTTATAGAGTAATGTGTTGTATACATTTATACTGATTAATTATACCCACATTTTAAATGTAAAATATTTGCATGAGCTCTTCAACTTGGTTTTAGGTAAAGAGCTAGATGGAGGAATGATACAACATATGGCATTGCTCCCTCCCAACAAGAGGGTATCTGGTTCAATTTCTGGCTTTGGTGCCTTCTGTGCAGAGTCTGCATGTCCTTCCTGAGATGTGTGGGTTTTCTCCAGGTGCTCTGTTTTCTTCCAGTCCTTCCAAAGATTTGGAAGGTGAGCTGACCTTCTTGACCCTGTTCACTGGTTTCAATGTGATGTTCAAATGTCTGAGTGTTTTGTAACAGACCAGTGTCCTATCCAGAATGGCTTTCATTCCCTCTACTTGACCATTGCTGAGATAAGCCCTGGAATCTACTTGATCCTGAAAATGGATGAGGTGGGTAATTGGAAAAAAATGGATGGATGGATGGTGTGAAGCTCACAGTAGCATGTAATTATAATACTCTGACACATATTTTAGGTCAACATAATATCCCCATATCTATGTTATCTATGTTATGACAGGAATAAGTTGATAAAGGGCCTACTGCAAAAACAATAACAAAAACACTTAATTTTGGCTTTATATATGGGATCATCAGAATATAATGCATTTTTACAACTTGTTCTCCTAAATATAACCTTTGGATAATGTATTTGTTTCTAAAGATAACACAAAATAATGCCATTTTTTTAAATATATTTATAATTTATTGATCATATGTTGATGTTTTGTTGCAGATCACATATATAGAATTTATTTTTCTTAAAGAATGTTGGTATTTATCTCCATTTTATTCAAAATTTCCACAAAGTTCACAGATAATTTATTTTTTCTTAAAATGCCATGGCATTTTACCTCCATGTTATACAAAATGTCAAGAAAATTCTGATATTATTAAGGATTCATAGTCTGAGTTTTGAACTTTATTTATGGATCAGTTAATTCAAATAATACTGTACAGGAGGCCTTTAAGTGTCATCTAAACACTATTTTTTGCATGTATTTTAAATAAACACGTGGTTTAGAGTGATGAATACATTGAGTCTTCAATGGGTGTGATGAGGCTTGCAACCCAGTAATGGGTAATCAGAACAGTCCAGTTCTTTTAGTTCTAGTTTGAAAAGCTTGTCATCATAACATCTATTTAAGTGTGTTTTAAATGCTTTTAAGTTATCTAAATGAAACTTTTAATGCATTCTGAAAAGTGTAATGACCCTGAGTATTTATTATTTTTTTAAGAAATTTAGTTAAATGAGATCCTGGGTATTACAGTTAAACTCTATAGTGAGAAACTTAAAATGACTATGTTTTCAAATTCACATAGCAGCTTAAATATCTTAGCCAGCAGAGCAAAGGCAGAAATCTAAAGAGATTTATTATGTTTATGAGATAACCATTCAGATATGGAACTCTGCTGTGCTCAAGTCATGTTATAGTTATTTGTAGGTTATTTTGCTCAGATGGGCTTGAAATTACCAGTCATTGTTGACAGTTTGACTAAAACTTTTCTAGAGCAGTATTTGGATAATTTAGTAGATGGTGATTTAAAATATCTTCATTCATTCCTTTTCTAGTCAAGGATAAATAACAGTATCAAGTCTATGAAAACTAGAAAGGTGTGTAATCTTTGAGAGCAGCTACTAAGTTTTATTGTTACTGTTGTATGTCTTGGAATTCTTCATTTAAAGATTGCATATTTTCATTGTTTTATTCTTTTGCTTTTTATTGTAGTTTGTTTTCCTTTAAACTTGTTTCTTCTTGGAGCTTTAAATGCTCTTTGTTAGGGCCAACTAACAAAATTTTATTTTCTGTTCTTGAACCACAAAGAGATTAACCCTAGATGATCTGTAGCTGTAAATTATCTTTTTTTTATTTAAAGTAAACAGAGCAGGAAACGGTTTTAGTCTTCGGGAGTTGCCAGTGAACTGTGACAGCTGCTGTTGTGTGTCTGTTTTAGAATTCTTCACTTAAGGATTTGTGTTCTTTTTTATTGCAATTTTGTTTTACTTTAAAGTTGTTTCTTCTTGGAGTTTTACCCATTTTTTGTTTAGGCTAATTAGCAAAGTTTTGTTTTCCATTCTCTGATTGAAAAGGAATTTGGTTGAGTAGATGTATGTGATGCGCTGTAATCTTTGGGAGCGCCCCCTGGTGTGTGACTGCTGCTATGTGACTCTGCTGTGCTTTTAAACTCGGTGCCATTTGAATGGTGTAATCCTACTGTAAATTCCATTTTGAAAGCAACTCCCAGTCTATTTTCATCTGGTCATATTATTGAAAACTAGAAGTTCAAACTGAGAAGGCCCTTTCCTTAGACTTTTAAGGCTTCAGTTAGCCTCCCTTTCATACCTTCCCATCCACTTAGTGCATGCTACATGCTTACAGCATTAACCTAGTTTTACCATCTTACTTTTAAATCTGCAACCTCTGGAGCAAGACTTCTCAGGGATCAGCTTAAGATCAGTATGTTTGTTTTGCTCCTTGTTAGAGCATAGGGACATTATTTCATAGCCTTCCTGGGGACTACTGATCACTAGCAAGCCTAAACAATGCTTCTTATGAGCTAGCATGGAATTAGTACCACAGTTTTGCTCCTGGGGAGAGAAGGAGCCATACCTCTCAACCTTTTAGAGCAAGAAATCTGGACCATGCCATAAATAATGGGGGGGGGGGGGTAAAAGCCCCAAAATAGGGACACTTTTTAAATATTGCTCTTACAAACTAAGAAAGTTGATAGAATAAAAAGTTTTGCATTAACATGAATTTTCTGAAGGGTATGAAGTCTGAAACTCAACTGTTATTATTTTCTGACTTTAGCCCTCAATGATTTGCCAGTGATTTACCAACACAAAACACAATTTTATGAGAAACAGACCAAAAATATGAGTAAAGAATCTGGACATTCTGTGAAAATCTGTACAGTTGAGAGGTATGGAAGGAGTACAGGGACATAAGTGCCTAACTATCTGTGAACAGCCAGTGCATATGGTTCTTTCCTAATTTATCTAGTTGCTGTTTGTTAGAAACCACTTCATTTTTAATTTTGGACCATTGCTCAGTTTAGTTGTTTTGTGCTGAGCTTCTGTACATGCTATGCAGGGCATCTACCAAGAGAAGACCACAACAAACCTATAGATTCCTGCAACATATGGGGTGAGGCTGCTAATCACCATAGAACCTGCCACCTGCTTCTCAAGAACCAGCTTGGGGTTAGAGTTCCTGTTTTTTCTCTGAGGAGAGAAGGAGCAAAGAGATATTGATTCCTAGCTGTGTGTAGCCGAAGTGAGGCCAGCACTAGTTCATAGGTTTATACTACGCTAACGACCACCAGCATCTTTACAAGCCTAGCCATGCAACCCACCACACCTTTGTCCTCAAGTTCATTGGATACCTATATGGTGGGTTATGTTGGTAAGGAGGTAGCTAAATTCTTTTGTGGGTGGGTATGTTAATTGGGGATTAATTTACTTACTGTTGACTTCTGTCCATCAGAGACGTGGAGGCCAAACCAGGGGTGAATTTGGGATTTCCCATGCAGTGATCAAGGCTTGATTTGAATAGGGTCAGGAATGAACTCTACTTCACATAGATAGGGAGCTTATTATATACAGTGGGGATTCTTTGAGACACATATAGATATCCCCAGCATGTTGTATTTATGTCACAGACAAAGTTCAGGTCTTTGGAGCTAGTGTTTCTGGTGCTGTTTGTTTTGCAGATGTGCAAGAGATCAATCAGAGCTGGATCTGAGGAATCCTTATATGCCAGGCATAGATCGCCTCTCAATAACCTGTAGGAGGCTGACTACAGAGACGGGGTTTTAAGGTGATCTGTGTAAAACTGGGTATTTGTACTCTGGATTCTCCTGGTGAAAAACCTTTGAGGTGGGTGTGTACAGGCCACATCAAACTCAAACGTGGGTCTGATAAGGGCTGATTAGGGCGATACTATAACGTCTTTGGACCTGGATGCCATACCGTTGCTTATTAGTTGGGTGACACATAATGGTTTTCTTACTATCTTGGCTGCATGTTAGAGAAAGGCCAGATTTCTGGCTACATATGTTCCCAGATCCCTAATTATTGAGCCAACTCTTAGGGGGTGTTTTATTGATGGAGTAATTATCTTGGGTGAATAGTTTCCCTAAGGGCACTATAATGCATGTCTTCATGTTGAGTTTTAATCCATGGCTTTGGCACCAGTCATTTGTTTGTGTTAGACCCTTTTGTAAGATGTTGATGTCATGGGGGAGGAATAGCTGCCAATTTACAGTCATCTGTGAACTTGGTGAGCCAGAGGCCTTTAACATTAGTCTAGACTTCTGAGAAGTAGTTGCCAAAGAGGAGTGGGCCCAACATGGAGCCCTGGGGTGATTGGTCTCATGGTGAAGGTGGTCTCACTGATCTTGACTTCTCTGTTCAGTCTATGAGCCAGCCTGTGCTCCAGTGAGTTATGTATGGATTTATGTCTAGCTCTGAAGGTTTGTCAAAAATACCTGAATGGGATATTGTATCAAATGCATTTGTCAGGTTAAGGTAGGTGGTATGCACCATTTCCCCTCATCCTTAGCCTTGGTAACCCTCTCAAAGACGTGTACCAGGTTGACTAGGTGAAATCTTCCCTTAACAAAGTCGAACTGGTATGGGTCTAGTGACCGTAGGTTGACAATGTCCTTGTTGATCATTTCCATGATAACTCATTCTATGGCTTCATATATTAGACTTGTCAGACTGATGGGTCTGTATTTCTCAGTGGCTGGTTGATGGTCCACCCTTATGAAGAGGGATGACCTTTGTGGTCTTCCATTTATCTTACACGTAACCTGTTTTGCATCTGTAGTTGATAAGTGCCTCAAGTGGTACTGCTATGTCATGTTTTAGGCTAATTAGGAGGCAACCAGGAATATTGTTGGAGCCCAGTGAAGCATTGTTTTTGGCCTTAGCATGCGCTACCAGGACCTGGTCCCTGTTGATAGTTGGGGGATATGCTAGAAGGGATTTCATGGGAGTAGATGGAGGGAATGAAGGCTTGAAGTCAGAGTTAAATTAATGAGCCAATAGCTTTACCGTATCACCCTGGTCAGTGAAGGTTGTGCCATTACACTCTGCTGACTGTTACCTTTAAGGTTCCTGGTTTAGCTGAAGAAGGCCTTGTGATTGTCCTTAGCCTGGGAGGCTATCCTGCCCTTGTAATTGGCCTTGTTGGCTAGGAGTAACAAACAGGCAAATCATTATTATTCATCATTCTTGACAGATCTGATTTAGTCTTTTCACTAGGAATCGATGATTAACCACCATTTAACCTAATGTCAGAGCAGCACCCTAAATACTTCACCCATGAATATTCTGCATCTTCTCTAGTATGTGTTCCACTTCTGCATACTATGCCTAATCCTACCTCTCCACTCTGTAGAAACATGATTCAGCAGTCTCCTCTAACTCCATCTGTGACCAGTTTGCTTGCATTAGATGTCCTAAGGCAGTCTAACAACTGCCTTATTCTTACTGTTTTCTGCTTCTATCACTTGATAATAAAGCCTACAAGAGGTGTAAATATTAAGAAATCTGGATGCAAACCTCTCACATGAGCCCAGTATCAGTAAGCATCATTCATCCACAATGCCACATTAGACACCGCACACCACTGAGCTCATAACTGAGCTGTAAAGAAAAATTTGCCAAAGCTTCCCCATCTTTAGCACACAAACCAACAGCTACTCCTTCTCTACTCACACATACTGTGAACCCACATAGATTACCCAAGAGTCACCAGGAAAGCAGGCATAAGCCTATAAGGAACAGTAGGTCTGCTTCTGTACTGGTAAATGTTTCAGTCAGAGCTGACTCTATCGGTAGTCATACAGACTCCACGCTCACCAGAGATGACCAGAACAGCATAACCGTGCCTGCTCCGTAGCATAAGTGGATACAGCCCTAAGCTGCAGGTGACCCAGGTTTGAACAGCTGCTTGGACAGCTGTAGGAGCAGACAGGGAAAAACAGGCATGAGTGGCTGCTGCCAGATCACCAATCGGGGAGGGGGGGGGGGTTGAGGGATTGGTCTGGCTCACCACATGGGAGACACCAAGCAAGAGAAAAAGGTATGTACCCCTGGAGCCCCAGATCTACTGAATCCTTGCTGCTTTATGCAGCTGCACTGTAAGCTGTGGGGAGATCTTGAAGGTCAGCTGTAGTGGTGCACAGAAAAGCCACTACAGAGGAGGGAGTGCTGCACTGAAGCAGAGGGTGGGCTTCCCCACAAGACCACCTGACTGTTACCTCAAGCACTTAATGGTCAGGAAAGAATGGGCCCTAGGTCTGTCACCTACCCTGGAATCCCTGACTCCTGTGACCACAGAAGGAATAGACCAGTTGCGTGCAGGTAGAGCAGTCATGAGATTGGTCCTCTGACATGAGAGGGAGCCATAAAGAAAAGAAAAGACCAGGTCGACTATAAGCAACTTGTCCAGTGCGAAGATCCATGAGGTCAGAAAAGGCCTAATTTCTCTTAAACCAGACAAATATGATGCAACGTACTTGTGACTCATGTGGGAATGAATGACCCGAGACACACCACCCAGAGGGACATGCAGAGAGAAATAATGGACCTTATAATGCATGTGTTAAGAGACAGGAAAGGCCTTAAATAGTATTATGCTTAGATACCAAGACAACTGGCTTTAACAGCTTGTTAAGTAGTAATTGTCATTGTAAGGGGATCCAATATGTGTTGACCTGGTATGAGATGGTAGATAAGACTTCTTGTTTCACAAGGAGTGTCTTACAAATCTCATACCAGGACTTCTGTATACTAGCCAAAATCTTTGCTACCCTCATAGTATGTTTTTAGGCAGTTACCCTATTGGACACTGCTATATAGCAAACAAAAACCCAAATGTGGACAATATGGTGGCAATACTCAAGGCCAAGAGTCTGAATAGAAAGATGCCAGAAGGTGATGTCCTCCTGCTACCTGAACACATTCCTAGCTTTGTAGTTACTGAGCCATGGTTTCAATGCAATGACAACATTCTTTCTATACCAGATTTTGGCACCTATCACACCTTCAGAGCCTTGGGTAACTGAGGGATTGGATCTGTGTTTGTCAGAAACATCACCTCATCTCAAATTACACATAACCCTAACCTAAATTTCCTGGAAATCAAAATTGCCCTTAAGAAATCCAGCTGTTACTTCATTGTTAATCAGTGTCTCACAAAGATCATGGACATTCCCTTAATACCACTTAGGGATTAAATATAAAACCAAATACACTGTAGTTAGGGGACTTCAATTTTCAGCATTGACTGTCACATTTGCACCTCTGGAAATGGATATGCCCAGCATTTGCTATTTTTTAATACAAAAGCACTGGAGTAAATTTGTACAACTACCCACTAGAGGCTCTAATTTCCTTGACCTGGTCCTTACCATCCTAGTCCCTGGTAAAGTTGGACTGCAAATCAGTCATCTTCTCCATCAGGCCTAGTGTTAGCACCACACCACCAAATGAGACCATCTTTAGGGACATCTCCAGGGCAAGCCTACTTCAGCTAGAATAATGATGCAACATTCCTCACAAATGGACCCGACTGAGACGACTGACGCATTCATGTATGATTTTTTTCCAACAGCTAAGCAGAAAATTCTCTACCCATCCTTCCTAAATATAATGATAGATTCAAGACAAACTTTTCCTGTGGAACTCATTTATTAATAAACTGTAGAGAAATCATGAAAAGTTGTAAGAAATGTCCATCTTCCAATCTCAAGACCATGCTGAAACATACTAGGAAGGACTTAAGTGTACTAATAGAAAATTTAGAGTACAAACTTATGGTCACTACACATATGAAAGGAAGCTGCAAATCTTTTTTTTAGTTATGTCTGGAATAATGTCCAATGATGCACTGAGTTCATCCATAATAATATCATACCTTAAAGTACCCATGGTTATAGCCAAATATGAACAGAAAAAAATTAGTACCAACTTTACCCCATCTATCCACACTGTTGCCACATTATCCATGAAAATTTAATTTCCACTGAAATCAACTTGAAACAAGTCTAAGAATCCCTGTCAAAGACTAAAAGTAGCAGTTTTATGGGCTCAGATAACATATGGGGCTGTGTCCTCATCAATACCAAGTAAGCAATATGTGAGCCTCTCCTTAAACTGTTCAACTTCAGCGTATCCAGAGAGTTTATGCCAGATACCTGGAGAACAGGTGCTGCCATTCCCATATACAAGAGCGGCCTCTCTACAGACCTAAGTAATTATAGGCCCATCAGACTCAACATCTCTAAATGCAAAACTATGGAATGTATTGTTCCAGTGCTCTTCATAGGTTCATAGATTAGTACTAAGCTAACTGCCCTTGTGAGCCATTTTAAGCCTAGACAATTATCCATTGTGAGACTCAAACCCTGCACCTTGTGTTTGTAAGGCAAACACCTTAACCATTAGGCAATTCTAATGCAATCATAGGCAATTTAACTAATCTAGACTTGACATCTGTTTCAGGTACCAGAATTTTTGAAATCACAAGGGGCCTTAAGACCATATCACCTAAAAAAATATGACTATGACAATGTGGAGGTCTGTGTGTGTGTGTGTGTGTGTGTGTGTGTGTGTGTGTGTGTGTGTGTGTGTGTGTGTGTGTGTGTGTGTGTGAGATGGTGTGTGTGTATATGACTTAGGAGGTGAAACCCTGAGGAATATACAGAGAAACATGTCAGACCTTTCCATGTGTATCACAAATGCAAGCAAGACTCTGATCCTGAGTGGAATCATTCTCCTAGTATGATGCCTAGGTACAAAGAAAATAATTGGTGTCATTCCGGGGGGATTCAGTATTTATCAGAATGGGATTATATGTTTAACAGTCCTGGTTGCTTTACAAGTGTGGCCTACTTCAATATACTGGCTAAAGCCTTTGGTGCCACCATAGTGCCCATTTAGTCAAAGTCCAGCTAGTGGGCATTCTGATGTAATTAACATATTAAATCCAAAACAGGATCATATTAAAGTGACACTGCTCAATGCCAGAGGGTTCAAAAACAAACTGCTCAGCCTTAAGACTCTCCTGCATTTGGAACGTATTTATATCTGTGTAATTACTGAAACTAAATGTTTAAAAAGCATCCACCACAACTTCAAACCTAATAAAAAGCAGCTACCACATCTTCAAACCTAATAGAAAGCATCTACCATACCTTGAAACCTAATGGCAACTGTGATGGCTTTTCCACATTTGTTAGGGACCATATCACCTCCAAATAGATTTTCAGAGACCCACAAACTCATAGAACTCCAAATCACATTAAACAGGACCAACAATCAGTTTATAACAAGTTACAGGACACCCTTTGTGGTCCCTGAAAATCCTGTAAGGTTCTTAAACGTACTTAATGAACTTCCTGTAAAAAAGTATTCCATTATTTTGGAAGACTTTAACTAACCTTCATTAAAATGGAGTGCCCATACCTCTAATGTAGGATATGCCCCAAAGTTCTTAGATTTAATAAAAAAAACTCCTTTGATCAGATTGTTATCAGTCCCGCTAGAGGACATCATATTCTTAATCTGGTCCTTACTAATATAGTATCTTCATCCACTCTTCCCCAGGAATATCCTTCCCTGTTTACAGCAAATTATAAAATAGTGACTTTCACCTTCAAAATCCCTAACCCCACTGAAACTAATATATCTAAGAATTCAGGATTTAAAATATACTGTTCTCATCAAATTCTATGATGAAGTTTCAAAATTCACTGATGACAGTATCATCTCAAATGTTGCCTTAGACTGTAACTTCCGAAAGGAATTCTATGGCCACTTAAATAAATTGATAGAATTGGCAGTCCAAAACAGATCTAAACATAAATATAATGGACATTTTAAAAACAAACCCACCATGGTGGTCCATCAGCACAAATAAAGTCTACAATGAAAAAAAAAACACTCCTTAAAGTTTACAGCAGATCAAAAGTCTCTCATATCAAGGATAATATTAGAAATTTGACTACACATTTTAAAAATATATATATTGTTAGGTCTACTAAAGCAGTCCATGACAATTGCAAATCTTTCTTTGGTTACATTAGGAATCTAAGAAATAATATCCAACATTGCTCTGAATGTATTCATAATGGCACCACCTACTCTGATCCAGCAAACACGGCCAACAGAACAGTAAACAAATTCAATGTAAATGTTACCCCAGAGATGGTTATCCAAAGCCCACTTATCCCTGAATCTATCAAACCCTCAATCATCAATAAAGAACATGTATTGAAAGTGCCTTCCAAGACCAAAAATACTTCTCCATAAGACCCAATTATTTATTTGGCTGTTTAACAAAACTAAACAAGCCCTGTCAGATCCCCTCTTTAAACTATTTAACCTGATTTCAGCCACATACTTTGCCCCAGTGGTTTGGCAGACAGCAGTAGTGATGCCACTCTATAATGGTGACCCCATCATTAACCCAAGGAATTATAGGCCATGAGATCAAACTTGGAAAGCCACAGAACGTATGATAACTGACGTGATGAATTATGATATTAAAAGAATCATCAGGCTAGACCCCACAACAGTTTGGATTTGTCAATAAATCTGGTTAACTTCTTTTAAAAGGCAACACAGACAGTTTACACTGTGTACGTTGAGCAGGCAAATGCATTTAACATCAGTCCCCTGTGTTAGGATAGTAAGTAAGCTTAATGCATTACAAATGATCCCTATCTGGTAAGACAGATGGCCAGTTGGCTAAATGACAGAACTCACATGGTGCAGATGGCAGGCGCCTCATCAGTGAACATCAAGGTGACAAATGGTGTCCCACTCTGCTCTGTGCTGGGAATTCTTTTGTTCGGCATTTGCTTTTCTAATCTCATTATCAAGAACCAAAAAACCTCTGAGTAACCAAGTCTACAGATAATTGCAAATTGGTGTCATTGTCAAGTCCTCTTCTAATGCCCAAGCCCTTTACAAACACTCATAAACACTTGGTAGAAAATCCATCTCCCACATATAGCATACAAAGTAAGAATGTTAACAGAGATCTTCCAACTTAGACTGATATTTCCTTCTCTTTTGATCATCACGTAACAACCATAGTCAGAAATTGCTTCTACTTAGTAAAAAACTACAAGAAAGATCCAGCAAAGCTAGAGTCTCACTATGTAATACCTTAAACCTCTTGTAGTGGAGGCCTATGGGATATATGCAGATGACCTTTTAGGGATATACCATTGTTTCAACTACATGACTTATGAATACTTTTATGTTTTTAAGTATTTACTGGTGCATTCAGGCCAAAAAAGCTAAAGCCCACTAGCTGTAGACACACTATGCTTTGCAATAGCATGTCTACAGTTAGTGGGGTTTGACCTCATATCACCCCTGGGCGGTCCATTATTTTCCCATCAATGACCTCCCTGTTAAGCATTATTGCTTGCTTATTTACCATGGACTGCAAGGAGTCATTGCTATTGTGTATGCTACTGTTGTTACACCTGCTATTTGTGATTATTGCACGCACGAAGAGCTGCCATTCAAAGTGTGTTTTATTGATTTGTTTTGTTTTAACTGGTGTGTACCTTGACTAGTAAGGCACCAGTTACACTCTAGTTCATTATTATTTTTTTTTAATAGTAAGCCAGGCTAGATATAAAAAAAAAAAAAAAAAAGTTTGCATAACATAGTTCAGCAGTCTTGTTTTAGAAAGAGAGTATGGACTGGCTTTCTGTTTCTATAAAATTATTGTCGGTATAGTTGAACTTTGAGTAAATGCATCAAAATCATTCACAATATCTAACATTAGAAGTTTTAGTTCACATTCTTTATCCATAGAGTCATAGATATTCCAATGCCTTAGAGCCTTAGGACCATTTATACTTTGCCTGTAACCCCCCCCCCCCCAGGCCGTTCATCCTTTTTCCGGATGGGCCATACCAGTCAATCCTGGAATAAATTTGTGAAAACCCATCCAGTCATCTAGGTTACGTTTTGAGGAGGATAGTGAATTGCAGTCTTTACATATAGGGGAAGTTTATTGCAGAAGCTCGGGCCATCGGCCAAACTTTCTTGGATCTGTGACAAGCTGATGTCCATTATGTCTACACTCTAGGGCATGAGTACCAACAGTGATGCACATCAATTCTGCTAGATAAACTATGCCAGAAAGTTGCAAAAGGTAGTTGTTTCTTTAAAACCTTTATCAGGAATGATGTATCAGTCCTTCATTTTCTGATACCACTTATACCTATTCAAAATTTCAGAGGAGATAAAGCCTTTCCATAAAATCACTGGCAATAGGACAGAGAACCAGAGCTGGACTAAATGCCAGTCCATTACAAATCACAGACACACACATGTATAGTGTGCATACAGCTAAAGGTTGTTCAGAAGCTGAATTTTATTAAGTATTCATATAGTCCTAAAAAAATCCCGTGTGAGATTTGAAAAGGGAAAACTGGGGGAATCTTCATGACCTATGAAATAAAGCACTGAAAAGTACTGAAGAATTACTGGGCACTAAACAGCATCTGGGTGGCTTACATTGGAAGGTGGAGTCTTGGTCCAATGAATGTATGGAGAACTTTGGGTTACTACACAATTATAAGTGTAAAGGTATGCAAGATAAATTGACACTAGGAAGAATATACTGTGCAGAAAAAAAACATGAAAGTGCGAAGAATACAGATCAGAACAAGAGAACTGGTAACACAAGAATGAAAAAAATTGAAAAAAAAATGAAAGAGGTCACTCAGATTCAGAAATCATGCATGTTATCTGTTAGAAAATAAAGGTGCGTTTGCCAAAGTTTGTTCTTTTCGAAGCAATGAGTATTAGAGGTACATATATATCACCCCAAAAAGATTAAGGCAAAATTTATGGGGATTTTATTCCCCAGTCAAATGGGGATCCTGATTAAACTCTGTTAAAATGGAGGTGTTTAGAAATTAAACCAAAAGAAGGGGGATATTCCAGGGTCAGTTTTTGTCACCACTGTTCTTTTGTCTTGCCCTTAACCCATTAAGCCGTCTACTTAGCAGATTAGGTCATGGTTACAATTTGGCTCCTAGACAACAACAAAGTATAAAAACTTCTCATCTTCCTTTTGTGGATGATTTAAAATTGTATAGTTCATCAGATGAGGAGCTGAAAGCACAACTGGAAGTGGTCAAAACTTTCTCAGATGATATAAGAATGTCATTTGGTCTTGATAAATGTGCAAAAGCAACATTTAAAACAGGAAAGCTGCAGCACCAAGAAAATATAAGTCTGGGATTGTAATGTGATATTAAAGAACTGGAGCAGGAGGGGGTGTATAAATATTTGGGAATTGATGAATGATTGACAATAAAACATGAACAAATGCAAACAAAACTCAGTAAGGAATATTTTAGAAGACTAAAACTGATACTGAAAACAGTCTTGACATCTAGAAACAAAGTTCCAGCTATAAACCAGTTTTCTCTTCCTGGTGATTGACTGGCCCCAAAAGGTATTGGATCATGCGAAAATAAGAAAAATACTTCACGCTTATTAAATTATATATACGTATATCAAAATTATACATTCCTCATTCTGAAGGAGGTATGGGCCTCCTTGAAATCGGTTACATGTATAGGTCTGCAATTGTATGACTGCATACATATCTGCTGACCTCTCAAGATCCAAAGTTTTAAAACATGCAGAGAACAAATCTAAGATGACTATCCTGCTTATTATAGCAGAAAAGTATCGGTGTCAAGCGGGAATGGAAATTAAACCAAAAGCAGACAAAATTCAGGCAGCAACTGAATGTGCCAAAAAACAAAAGAAAGAATATAAGGTGAAGGATCAGATGAGAAGGCAAGAAATGTGGAAGAGGCACAAATAGGTTTATAGGTTGATACTAGGCTATCTGCCCTAGGGCATTCATAAGCCTAGCCAGAGTGTGTTTGGCTTTCACCACCCTTTTAGATTAGTTGACTGTGCCTCTGTATAGTAGGTCACAGAAGATAGCCCTTTTGAGGTTAGTTTACTGTGCCTCTGCCTAGTAGGGACACAGAAGAGATCCCAGGGGTAAACCTACGATCTCCCATCCACTCATCAAGATTTCTCTTAAAGAGGGTCATTGAGAGACTCTGCCTAACATGGATTGGGATTTTGTTCCAGAGTGAGGGGAGCCTCTGGGATATGAATCTGTCCCTCCAGCATGTCCTACTTATTTCTGTGCTGAGGTTTAAGTCCCTGAAGCATGTAGCTCTAAGGGATTTGGATTTCCTGAGGTGGAGCATGTCCATTAATTCTGGCTTGGACATGGCTTTATACGTCAGGCACAGATCGCCTCTGAGTAGGTGGTAAGCAACTGAGTAGAGCTGGAGTTTCTTTAGCCTAACTGCGTAGGGCATCTGCTTGAGTCCCTTGATCCTCTTGGTGAGGTACTTCTGAGGTCTTTCCAGTTGCTGCAGGTGTCGGGTAAGGTACATCCCAAATGGGGCATTGTATTCAATTATGGGCCTGATGAGTGATGAGTAGAGGGGCACAATGACCTCTCTTGATCTAGATGTGAACCCTTTCGTGATAAGGTTGGCTATATAGAAGGTCTTTCTAACCACTTTGGCAATGTGATTGTCAAAGGAGAGATTGCTATCTACTTGGGTCCCCAAATCCCTAATTACTTCTT
This sequence comes from Protopterus annectens, assembly GCF_019279795.1. NCBI lineage: Eukaryota > Metazoa > Chordata > Ceratodontiformes > Protopteridae > Protopterus > Protopterus annectens. The sequence goes on from NC_056739.1 coordinate 115,839,993, forward strand.
CCATACTTAATGGATTACCACCTATGTGGTAATTTGTGGGCACTTTTTCCCAAAGGGGATGACTATACACTTTTTGGCATTTAGCTTTAGGCCATGGCTCTGGCACCAGTTATCCGTCTCTGTGAGACCCTTTTGGAGGATGCTTGTGTCAGTCGGCGAGTCGATTATGGCACCCAGTTTGCAGTCATCTGTGAACTTGGTCAGCCATAGTCCTCCCATGTTAGCCTGTACCTCAGAGAAATATATACCGAACAAGAGAGGTCCCAGGACTGAGCCTTGTGGGACGCCACTTGTAACTGGTTTAGAGTCTGACATGGCACCTGCAATTCTGACCATGTGGGTTCTATCCCTGAGCCAGTTTGCAACACATCTTGTGACATAGGGGTTGATATTTAAGTTGGTGAGCTTATTTATGATGCCCAAGTGGGGTATTGTGTTGAAGGCTTTTGCGAGGTCCAGGTAGGCTGTGTGGACTACCTTCCCTTCATCTATGGCCTTGGTGACTGTTTCAAAGAAGTCGACCAGGTTCAAGAGGCAAGATCTGCCCTTAACAAAGCCGAATTGGGTAGGATCCAGTGTTTGGAGGTTCCCAATGTCTTTGTTTATGAGTTTCATGATGATACGCTCCATAGCTTTGCAGACAAGGCTAGTCAGGCTTATAGGGCGATAGTTTCTGGGGTCCGTTGTGGCACCACCTTTGTGGAGTGGGACCACTGTTGCTGTATGCCATTCCTTGGGTACATATCCTGTAGTACGGCTGAGATTGAACAGTGACTTTATGTGAGGGTTCAGTTCTTCTTGGAGTTCATGTAAGACGCAGCCCGGGACACCGTCCGGTCCCATTGATGCTGTGTTTTTTGCTTTGGAGAGGGCAGCTCTCACCTGTGCATCTGTGATGTCAGGGAGGCTACACTCTGTTGGGATAGACATTTGCTCTTTTGGGGAAGGGGAGAAGTTTGCACTGAACCTGTCTGCCAGGATGTTGGCAATGTCTGTGGGTTCAGTGTATTTTTTGTCATTTTGAACTAACTCAGAGCATATCTGGGAGTTGCCACCCAGGTTCCTGACATAACTAAAGAAGGCCTTGTGATTATCTTTAGCATCTTGTGCAATTTTTCTTTCGAAGCTGGCCTTAGATGATTTTATGAGGGATCGTAGTTTCTTGCTAGTACTGATCATAGATGCCTTCCCTTTTTGGGATTTTGCTCTATCATGTAGTAGCTTCCTCCTTCTGTTGTATAGCTTATTTATGGCTGGGGTCCACCAGACAGGTCTCCTGCCTTTGGAGGAATGAGTCTTGGTTTTATTTGGGATAGCACGATCCATGCATTCCTGTAGGTGTCCATAGAAAGCGTTTGTAAAGGATTCTACGGTTTGGGCCGTATTTTCCACTGGCCCGGGGGCTTTGAAGGATTCCACCTCAGTTTTGAGAAGTGTGAAGTTTGCTTTTGAGAAGTTCTTCACCGTGGTTTCCTTGGCTGGGGGTGGGGACAGGATATGGATGTCCAGTGAGATTAATTTATGGTCAGATCTTACCAATGAGGGGTATACCTCTGGTATGGAACATAGAGTCCCCATGTTGGTGATGATCAGGTCCAATATGTTTTCCCCTCTTGTGGGAGTGGTGACCAGTTGTTCCATAGCATTTGAGTTTATAAATTCTAGGAACCGTTGGGCGAGGGTGTTGGGGCTTGAGTAGTGCTCCCAGTCTATGTCTGGGTAGTTGAAGTCATCCAATATAATGGTGTTTGGAGAGACCTTCATATTCTCCAGTGTTCTCAGGTAAGCCGAGTGGGGTTCCTGAGTTTGGGAGGGTGGTCTGTAGCAGGCTACAAACTGAAAGGCAGTTTTGCCCACTGTTAGTTGCACATGGATGGTCTCCGATGCTTCATGCAATGCCACTAACCAGGAGGTGTGGGTATCTTTGATGAATATGTATACTCCCCCTCCTTTTGTGGTTTGGTCCGAGTTTTGGGGCCGAAAAGCATGGTATGAGGTATAACCTGGTAGTGCTGGGGTGCTCTTGGGAGCCTTGAACCAGGTTTCTGTTACAGCACAGATATCAATATTCTCCATACTGAGGAGAGCCTCGAGTGCGTGCATCTTGAGGTTTAGACTTCTGGCGTTGAGCAGCATTACCCTTAGTTTCTTTTTCTTTGTGTTGTCTATGGAGGTGGGTTTGTCTTTTGAGCCTTGCCTAAAAAAGGCACTATGGGGGTGGCAAGAGCCTTAGCCAGTATTCGAAAGCCCAGGGGTGACAGGTGCAAGCCGTCCTTAGCGAAGCAACGTGGCTTGTCAAGCATGTCATCCCAGGCTGACAGACACTGGATCCCCTTTGAATGACGCCAATACTTTAGCCAATTGTTAAAATTGATCAATTTGTCTTTATACTGTGGCATCATTCTTGGTGAGGGTAAGATGCTACTCAAGGTCAGGGTCATACCGGCCTGGGCTATATGATCAGAGAGCTCCTCTATGTCTCTTTTCATGTAGTCCAGGGAGTTACGTCTCAGGTCATTCACACCAGCATGGACAATGACGGAGTCATATTTGTACTTGCTTTGGAGTGACCTGAGTGCTTGCGTTATGTGGTGGATCCTGGCACCCGACAGGCAGCTTACAGTGACCTTCTCCTTGTTCAGCCTGGTGAGTGAGACATCAGTGTGTCTGACAACAGAGTCACCTATTACAAGTGTATTAGGTGTGTTGTTTAGCCTTAAGGGCTGTGACTGTGTGGCACACTGATTTTGTGAACTATGTGATACGTGGGTATTGTGGGGTAGCGGTTGCTTGGATGTCTGCTTTGGAGGTTTCTGCTGCTTGGGCAGATTTTTATTTAGAGCCTCCGAGTATGTTTTTGTGTGTTTATGTGTTTGGTTTTCTGTTGCGATAGGTCTATGTGAGACTGGATTTGTGGTGTGTGTGGTTACCTTCTCCTCCTGACTGACTGCACCAGTATTGGGTTGAGAAAGCTCAGCCTCCAGTTTGGCTATATAGTTGCATCTCTCACATATATTTGAGCTTGTTGGGAGGAGGAGAGGGTAGTCTGTGTACATAAGGCAGTTGTAACATCGCCTCAAGATTCCCAGATTCACCAGCTGGACTGGAGAATAAATCCGAAACTGACTTTTGGACATGCCAGAATAGTATAAGGAACTACTTTTTGACTGATCAAAAAGGACCAATAGGGAGCCAAGTACTTAAAGGGAGTATAAGAGGGTGTAGTGCTTTAGTTTATTAGTGCTTACTTATAAGATTACTTATACGAGCAACTGCAGGGCTTTAGAATGAAAATAGAGTGCTTACTTTGAGATTTAGAACAGTTCTAAGGGAAAAAGTGAAGAGCAGACTTTGTGGAGCCGGGAATAGTTTAAACCCATTTAAGCAGCGCTGCTCGATGCTGCACTATGCGCAAAATCACGCAAAACCGCACAAATGCGGGTTCTAAAGCAGGGAAACTGAAAGAGATAGGAATTGACCCAAAACGGGGCAGATACGCTGCTCAAAGCTCCCCACTCTCACTTTTTGAAGCACAGATCAGTTAGAAATTCGCTTTTTAGGCGGGAAAAGGCAGTTGGAGCAAAAAAACAGAGAAAAAATACTTGAATCTGGAAAAGTCTCTCTTGGGTCTCTCTGTTGCCTGTATCACTCTGCAGGACACCACAAGGAGCTGTACGGAGTTGTATACTGGCGCAAAACCGCGCAAATGCGGGTTTTAAAGCAGGGAACCTGAAAGAGATAGGAATTTACCCAAAACGGCCAATAAGCTACTAGTTTCAGGGCTGAGACCACTCCTCCAGGAACAGATAGGCTGTTCAAAGCTCCCCACTCTCACTGGTGAACAGAGAAGCTTCCTCCTATCCAAGTAAGGATATGGGCAACACAGGAAACTATACCACAGTCTGGAATTCAGCAATACCTGAAATCTGGACTAATCTAGTTCAGCAAAGGTGGAAAAAGAGAATTTTTGTTTTCAGGAAACAGCAGAAAAACACACAGAAAACACTTTAAATGCTATAAACAGGCTACCACACTTTGGTATGTAGCCTACAACAGTTATACAATACAAAAATGACTTAAATTGATATAAAACAAGTACAAAAACTGTAAAAAGCAGAAGGCAAATGCAATTTAAACTTTTTAAAGCACAGATCAGTTAGAAATTCGCTTTTTAGGCAGGAAAAGGCAGTTGGAGCAAAAAAAAAAAAAGAGAAAAAATACTTAAATCTGGAAACGTCTCTCTTGGGTCTCTCTGTTGCCTGTATCACTCTGCAGGACATCACAAGGAGCTGTGCGGAGTTGTATACTGGCGCAAACTGTGCAAATGCGGGTTTTAAAGCAGGGAAACTGAAAGAGATAGGAATTGACCCAAAACGACCAATAAGCTACTAGTTTCAGGGCTGAGACCACTCCTCCAGGGACAGATAGGCTGCTCAAAGCTCCCCTCTCTCACAGGTGAACAGAGAAACTTCCTTCTATCCAAGTAAGGTAATGGCAACACAGAAACCTGTAACACAGCCCTGGATTCAGCAATAACCTGAAAACTGGACTATACTAGTTCAGAAAGGTGGAGAACAAGTATATATATATTTTTTTTCAGAAAATAGAGCAGATACAATCAAAATTAGCCCAAAAAGGCCAATAAACTACTAACTTCTGGGCTGAAACCACTCCTCCAGGGACAGATAGCCTGCTCAAAGCTCCCCTCTCTCACAGGTGAACAGAGAAACTTCCTTCTATCCAAGTAAGGTATGGCAACACAGAAACTTGTAACACAACCCTGGATTCAGCAATAACATGAAAATTGGACTATACTAGTTCAGAAAGGGGAGAAACAAGTATATATATATATATTTTTTTTTTTTCCAGAAAATAGAGCAGATACAATCAAAACAACACTCTACCCAATTAACCAGTTAAAAAGCTTAAAACTGAGCCCTGTTCCAGCAGTCTTCAATCAGACAAGTTCTAACTGCACAGTCCTGCCACTAGGGTACAGAGAAACCTTCTCTAAAAAAGACGGCCTGGGTCAGTGCACAAGTCGTACAAACAAAGCTAGATCCAGCCGGCCTGAATCTAGTCTATGCTACAGCAAACAAGGCGTACCGATTTCAGAAAGAAACAGTTCAAGTAAGCATGCGCAATAAGCCTTTAACCAGAAATTCCCAGCTCAGAAGGGCAGAATCTAGCCTCTCCTCCCACAAGAGTGTAGACCACAAACCTTCTTAATGTAAAATAACTGGCCTGAAGCCCAAGTCCTTAACCTAGAACTAATACACTTTTAGAATAACAAACACTGAGCCTTCAATCAGCAGTTCCCAGCTTAGAAGGATGTACGCTACCTGTCCTGCCACAACAGTGCAGACCACAAACCTTCTTAATGTAAAACAACTGGTTTGAAGCCCAAGTGCTTAAACCAAGGGCCTTAGGATAACAGTTACAATTTAATCAGGCTACTAAACAGCAGTAATAAAGGCAGCAGAATAAATTTAATTGAGTACTTTTAAAAGAGGCAAAAGCAAAATAAGGTAATAAAGTAGGAAGAAACACAAATACAGTAAGGCAGATGAAGTGCAAATTTTTTTTTTTTTTGAGATGGAGGAAACAGCAGATTAAGATACTATAGGGGAATGCCTTTCCCAAGTGCTCTCTCTGTACACCGCAGAGGAGATGGGACTGGTAAGAATATCCAAAATCAAAATATGATCTCACTGTACTCAGTTGAGTGAGCGAATGAGATGGGTCCAGGAGGAGTGTGCAAAAAGAGATTTTCAACAGGGGCGGGCAATTCCAAAGCCACCAAGATTAACACCACAACAAGAAACAGGGAGGGGGTGGGGCACTAACTGCAGAGATTCAGAGACACAATATTTACTGAATCCAAGACACACAATATTTACTCACTCAAATCTTAAATAAGTGCAGAAAATATACTTAAATCAGCTTGTGTCCAGTTGATAAAGCTGCAAGTACAGAAAACTCCTGGAACAGCCTCATATCGATCAGCATCTGATGCAGGAATGGTTAAGGAGAGGTGAATTTAAACCAAAAAATGAAAGGGTAATATTGAACGCCCAGGATATCAGACTATATCCATGTTGATTTACAAAGTCCTTTGAGCGTGTGGAGATGCAGATAAATGTAGCTTTTGTAAAGCAGAACTGGAAACAGTCGTACATCTTGTTTCCGGGTGTGATACAGTAATGGCAGAGGGCCTGATTACTGAAAGGTATAATAATGTGGCAAGACTATTGCACTGGGGATTGTGCACACATTATAATACTGAAGTAGCCGAGAAGCAGTGAAAACATGAGCCACAAAACATTATAGAAAATGATTAAGTTTACATCACATGAGATTACCCATTACCAACAGTTCAAAACAGATTTGAGAAAAACTAAATATAGTAGTCCATGAAAAGAAGACAAAGGTAGTAGTGATCACTGAAATTGTTACACCCAGTGAATATAGTGTTTTACATACTGAGAGACACAAAGTCATAAAATACCAGGGTTTGCAGGCAGAAATAAGGGCAACGTGGAAGAAGGATACCCAGATAGTTCCAACAATAGTAGGAGCAATGGGTCTCATTAAAAGAATTTACAATCATACTTAGATATATTACCAGTAAATGTAACTCCATATGAATTGCACAAGGAGTCATTACTGGGCACATTGCAGGTGCTGCGAAGAGCACTTCTGGCTGACATCAAAGAGTGAAACAACATTAATTGCTTGAACTTTAATCGTACTTTGACTTTGGAATGGGGTCCATTCCTGTCATGGTATTAGAAACCTAAACGACTTGGAGAAATTAAACCAAGAAGAACAAGAACAACGATTGTTAATCCAGTAGTTTTACTGTATATCCATGAATTTGTTTCATGGTTTAGAATTGTAGGGGAGGGGAAGAGGCATTTAGAGTGGAGCTGTAAAAAGAGTCATATAAATGGTACTGGAAGTTCATGGAAAGGATGAGCTAAGAGGTGAAAGAAACATTATGATACACGAGTATTTAAGAAAGTTAAACATTGGGATGTCAAACACATAAATGGAGAATAACATAAAGCACTGGTACAGAGGAGTTATGGAAACGTTTTCTTTAGCAGCTGGCTGGGAGGTTTTTAGGAGAAGACATTAAAGCTGTGATAATGAAGAGGGGAGGAAGAACATGAAGTCTGAGAGAGGAGTATGGGAATTTCGTATGGAGACTTTCCTATAAAATGTTACCAGTTAAATGAGGAATGAAGTATAACACACTAGAGAAAACACATTTTCAATGAAAAGTTGCAGTAGGAAGGAGACTTTCAAGCAGGTACTTACAAGCCAAAAAAATCTAAATGTTTTTATATAAAGGCTGCAACAGAGGTTATGTGAAACTGAGTAGATTAATTGTGAAGATTTGTCAAGGAAGAAGGTAGAAACGATGGATACATTTATGATTTATTGTTTATGGCAGATTTGGAAGAGAGATGTGGGGATGATACATATAATAAAGAGTGGGATATAAAAAGAAAACTGATACAGTATATATAGGTTATAAGACAAAAAGCAACCTACAGATGATAGTTATAGCAAATCTGTTAATGTAAAGGCAATGCTTTCTTTGTGCAGAAATAGAAACTGTGTGTTCTATAAAAAGGGAATTGCTTGCATAATTTTATTTTATTGTAGAATTTAAAAAAATAAGTGTCATATTTGCAATGTGCAGTAAATAATAACATCACTTCTACCCTTTTTGTTAAGTACTGTATGCTCTTTAAAATCTACCTCTGCGCTCATCATCTCAGGCAGACTGAATCTTTCTCATCCAAAGGATAGTAGCTCATAGTAACAACGCGACCTAATGTTGCACTAGTGTCAGAACTGTAATACAAATACAAATACTAGGTGTGGATATAAAGTCAACAGTCTTCTGATTTTACCAGCATTAATGGCATGTGTGCAAACTGCTGGGCTATGCATCCTGCGTTTGTATGATGCACTGATATAGCCAAAGCTCTAGTACTCTGCTCCAGTCTGAAAGGTCTGATGGAGATCATCAAATGTAAGAGGGGTAAGCGATCTAACATAAGAACAAATGTTTTAGAGACTGTATCTACTCCTACAAGCTGTGAGACAGGAAGATAAGATCTGGACATGAGCTATTACATCTGATAGGATGCATCTGTACAGAAAACAGATCAGACCACTTTAGACAAGTGAGAAGTGAGCAAACTAAAGCCAGACTTCACAAAGACTCTTTGTTGGGAAGATGGTATGATTATAAAGCGGACTACGAGAAGCAGAGATGAATAGTATAAATGTGAAGAACACTAAACTAGTGTGGAAAAAAATGAAGCAGGGCAAAGAAAGAGCTGGACAGATGTTTAGGATTCTTGATAATGATTACTGCTGTCAAACAGGAACTAAGCAGAGAAGGTAATTTTTCCAGATGGTACGTATATTTCGTTTAAGTTTTTTTCACCCATTCTATTCCCACATGAAGTTATTTTCTATAGTGTCAAGCCTTACCAGGACAGAAAGTGCTTATTTAGTTGTAAGTGCCCTAAGGGAGTCTAAATGCCACCAACCGTCTACGACCTACACTCCTCCCTCCCCAAAAGGCTTACATTTTACAAAGAAGTCAGTCTCTGGGTTAATTGGGGACTTTGGATCAAGGAACTCTAAACAAAAAAAGTAAAATAACTGTAGAAAAGGTCAAGAAGCAAAACAAGTTAATGGGAGTTGAGTAAAGGAGGAAGCCAGAAGTTACAAAGCTTTGAAAAGGTAAGAATGAAGTGACGATCCAGACCATGCTGGACAGACAGATATGTCTTCCAGAGACTGACGCGTCTCTGGAATAGACTCCCTGTTCACATAAAACAGAGCTCTTCACTGACGCTATTCAAACGCAACCTAGGTAGTTGGATGGGAGACTGTAAATTTGCCCTTGGGGTGGCACCCATGTCCCCCATGGGCAGAGGTAGCCAGTGTTGATCCCAGGCCCACTCTGTTTGTAAATTAGTTTGGCAAACTACCCAAAAATGAACAAATGGGGATACTTGGGATTAACATGGCTAGGCTTGTAAAAGCTCTAGGGCCGCTAGCCTAGTAACCTCCTATGAACCTATGAGGTTTCAGCAAATTTTCTGAAAGATGTTTTGGAGGATGAGGTATTACTCCATTTGCAAACTCTTCTCTGGAATCAGAGAAGAGGCTTTTTTGTCATCAGGAAGAGTCCGACAGGACTCAAGGGAGCATCTCTCCTGCTCAGGGGCAGGAAATGCTACTGTCACTGCTGCAGATGTTGCCAAAAATGAGGACCAGTACTGGATGTGGGAAGGGTGAAGATGGTGGAAGTGAGGCATATCCTTCATACAACAACAATTCTTAATGTTGCCCTGGAATAGATGGGTGGGTATGTTTGCCAGTGTTCTACCAATGTAGTAATCAGTTTTGTACTGTGTCTACCAATATTGTACCAATGTTATAATCAGTATTGTACTATGTGTACCAATGTTGTACCAATGTTGTAATCATTGTTGTACTGTGTGTACCAATGTTGTACCGATGTTGTAATCATTGTTGTACTGTGTGTACCAATGTTGTACCGATGTTGTAATCATTGTTGCACTGTGTGTACCAATGTTGTACCGATGTTGTAATCATTGTTGTACTATGTGTACCAATGTTGTACCGATGTTGTAATCATTGTTGTACTGTGTGTACCAATGTTGTACCGATGTTGTAATCATTGTTGTACTGTGTGTACCAATGTTGTACCGATGTTGTAATCATTGTTGTACTGTGTGTACCAATGTTGTACCGATGTTGTAATCATTGTTGTACTGTGTGTACCAATGTTGTACCGATGTTGTAATCATTGTTGTATTATGTGTACCAATGTTGTACCGATGTTGTAGTCATTGTTGTACTGTGTGTACCAATGTTGTACCAATGTTGTAATCGTTGTACTGTGTGTATCAGTGTTGTACCGATGTTGTAATCATTGTTGTACTGTGTGTACCAATGTTGTACTGATAGCTAAGCACTTCCATTCTTTAATGTAGGAGAACTACATTAGAGTTAAACCAAACTTACAAAGTTTATTTAAATAGTGCAAAAATCACACGATTAGTCAGCTAGTTTGTGTTGTTTTCAGAAAGTTTAGTTTCTTTGTATTAGACTATATTAATAAGCAACCACTAGGGGGAGATACTAACATATTACTTGAATGCAAAGAAGTAAATTGGCAGATATTGCTGTTGGTTGACAAGTGGCCAGCGTTAACTGAATATATTAATAACAAATCTTTGCTTAAAGCACAGATAATTTGAATACTATGGTTTTAATTTATGTTATTTTTACTAAAAAAGTTTAGTAATTGACAGTATTTACTGATACATTTTGTTTATTAAGTTTTTGATCATGTGATTTTTATTTAATTATTTTATTTAACATTTGTTTTACCAGGATAATCCGACTGGACAGCTAGTGTCCATTTTCAGCAGAGACCTGGGTAAAAGCTCCAAGAAGTTACAGTGTGAATACATGGTTATTAAGGAATAACAGTTAGTTGGATGCTGACATTTTTGAAGGCAAGGCAGTTAAATGCAATAATAGTAGTAGGATTACAAGTGGTAGAAGGTAACATATAAAAGGCAAAAACAGTTAATTGTATTACAGGCCCATAGTACAGTTATGTGATCACAAATCTTACAGTATTAGTACAGTATATGTACATAAGGTACTCAGAGTAAGTACATTTTTACAATATTTACAAAATATACAATGCAATACACATAGGTGGGACAAGATGACAGTGAGAGGTATGCACCAGAGGCCTCAGGGGGTAAGCTGCCTACAGTGGGAGAACGATTCGGGGGGAGTCATTGCAGTTGCAAAGGGGGTTAGCAAAAAGGTAAGATTTGAGGAGATCTTTAAATGTGGATGTGTGATTTTGCAACCTGAGGTCGGGAGGGAGGCAGTTCCATGCTTTTGCGACCTCATGGGAGAATAGGGCTTCTCCAGAGCTGTTCTTGCATGGATTGAGTTCGATCAGGGCTTTGTTACTGGGTCGTAATTCCCTGTTGGAGTTGTAGAACTTTAACATGCCAGTTAGGGCAGGGGTTTTCTCAGGATGGTATCGAATTTGATGAGCAATGTTGAGTTGGTGGAAACTTAGTAAGTTTGGAAATTCTAACCAATGTAGTTTATGTAGAGATTGGCAGTGATAGGAGGGTGATTTAGCATTGGCTGCAAACCTAGCTATCTTGTTGTAGCAAGTGGAGAGTTTGTTCAGGTCAGCTTTATTAATGTTAGTTAGAACTGGGGAGGCATAAAGTGATGTTGATAGGAGATGAGTTCTGGCTATGACAGTTCTAGACTTGGAGGTTAGGAAGTCTTCACTCCATTAGAGGCATCCTAGCTTTTTGTGGACTTTAGTGATAGTTTGGGATATATGTTTATTGTATTTGAGATGTTGATCAATTATGATGCCTAGTAATTTGGCCTCTGGTACTGGGGTGATGGGGGTGTTCTTGAGACAATGGAAAAGGTAGGGTCATTGGACTTAGTTGGGTGGAATAGCAATAGTTGTGTTTTTTGGGGGTTAGTATCAGCTGGTGATTGTTTAGCCAGTTCTCTATCTCAGTGATGGATTTTTGGGCTTTACTTTGAGAAGATGGATGTTGGGTGCTGAGCAGATTAGATTTTGGAGCACTATTTAAATTAACTTTGTAAGTCATGTGATTTTGGGGCACTATACATTAACTTTGTAAGTCAGGTTTAGCTCTGATGAAATTTTGACATGTTAAAGAACAAAAGTGCTTAGCTATTTCAATAATTTTCTTCTCTCTGCATATAGGTTGTTTGATGCTCTTGTAATGTCCATTTTGTTGAAATATTTGCAGTGTTTCTAAGTTTGGAATGTTGTTCCAAACCCAGCTAGCCCCTTTGTTTTGAGAATGTTGTACCAATGTTGCACTGTATGTACTACTGTTGAAAATTCTAGAGGCTGCATAAAGACATATTGGATGTCACTGTTCTCCCAGGGACAAATGACTTGAGTGGGATTAGGATAGGGGCAGTACAGCAGCAATTTGTAAAGCTGCAGTGGTATCATAGACAAGCAAACATACACATACACAAACTTCCTCTGGGATTCTACCTGTCCATGGCATGGGTGAGGCTAGAATGTACCATAGCACTATTTTCAGCATTAGTTGAACTGGCGCAGATCACAGGTATGTGGAGTCATGGAGGAGTGGACACCACCTTGAAGGGACTCTGGACTTATACTATGACTTCCTGCACCTTGTTTGTTTAAAATGTACATGTGAAAGCTGAAGTGTGCATAAGGCTTCAAAAAACAGATTTTACTCATCGGATTCCTGATGAGAAAGCTTTACTCTTACACTTATTTATTAAAGATTACTATATCTTAGTGTTCAGACATCTGCAATAATGACTATTAGCCCCCTCCAGTCCACAGTGATACATGCTGGTTCTCAGTTGTGGGTTTAACATAAGCATTTCAATAAATATTACCTGTCCTTAGTGCATACCTAAATTTATATGCTAGTCCACATCTGTTATGCATGGACCAAGTGACTCAAGTTACCAAGTGATGAGTTTAAAGACTTTTCTATCAAATATTTAAATTAGTTAAGGGGTGCAAACATAGCCACAACCCCATGCCAGCTCATCAATACAGTGACATACATGGCACAGAGGGAAATATAAGGAATGTGTAGCAAATGGGGAGGGAGATATGACTAATATCAACATAGATAACAAAAAATGTACTTATTTTTTATGATTTATGAGAGAATGGTGCTGAGCAGAATTCATTTTCACCAGGATCCTGAAGAGAAATTATACATTTTAAAAGAACAAATTATGGAAGTGGATACAGATTCAGTGTAACAAACAAAATAAATTCCCTGTGTATATACAAACGTCTGATAGCCTTAGGGTGTTTAAAAACAATCTCAGTGAGTGGTATACTGACAAGGTCTACTGGATTGTAACAGCTTTGGTGAGCACCTTCTGATGACTTCTTTTGAGACCCTTAGCCATGACTGTACTTTGAGCAATGAACAATAAGTAGTAAAGAACTGAGGGGTAACCTTTCTAGGTAGAGTTAGTGAATGTAGAATTTAAGATACGACAATATGAAAACTAGCACGACATCTGACTGGCTTACAGGAATATGTTAACGATAGTCTAGGTCAGTTATTTTAGGTACAGAGTATTTACAGTAACACAGGGTGAAGAAGTAGCTGAACAGATAGCTTTGAGTAGTAGGTGGGTAGCTTAATCATGTATGTTGGTAAAAGGAAGGCAGACTGTAGACTTTCAAAAAGTTCTATAAATGAAACACAAATAGTTTAGAGTACCAAGACAAACAAGTTTAGATAAAAGAAATACTGATTTTATGGCTTTAATGGAAGAATAACATCATGATAGTGATGGATTAAGAAGTACAGTATACAGAGAACCATGAGTGGGAAGTAATTATGCCAGGATGCACCATGTATGGAGAGGGCCAGAGGGATAAAACATGAAATAGCACATGAGCTGTAACCTTGTATATAAAGGAAGAAAGGAAGGCAGGACAGCCACTGAGCAGGTACATAAATAACAGACAGGAAGCACTACAGCTCAATGCGGCGATTGTAAATGGCAGCACAGCCAGCGCAGTGTGACTGTATGTAAAATTCCTCCTCATAATGAAGCAAATATCAACAATGGTTGGATCATACCTTAAAGGGAGAGGCATTATTAAAAGGAGACTTTAATAAACTAGATATTAACTGAAATGCCCTGAAAAGCAGGTGTATTTTTGCTGCCCACCTTTTGACAGTCCTCAAACACATCAACCACATCTCTGTATTTATACTAAAAATGGCTGACATTTAATACAAAACATTTGATGTGTGTTTTGTGCAAGGAGGCTACAAACTGCCTTCCATCCCCGTCCCAACTTAGGGGACTTTGCATGCCTCCCCCTTCGCCAGAGTGTATATATAACTCCAAGCTACACACTAATTGTACTTAGAGGTTTGCCATTTCAAAATGTATGTGAAGCCTGAAAAAGTGCTGTTTTAACTTTTACTTTGCTACTTCTTGCAGTGTTGTACATTCTTATACAACAGTCTATTTCACAATTTGCTAATGTCTGATCATAATTTTGTGAGATGACTGTTTGGGATCCACATTTACAACCTGTGCCTAGATTCATGACAGGGCCACAGTCAGCTTTGTCATAGACCAGACTTACTAATGTTTACCTCCAGATCTCTCTAACAGACACAGACTCCATTGTCAAAGAGGTCTTATGTGCATGCTATTCCATCGTCAGAATGAAGACAGGGGCTGTACTCCTGCCTCTAAGCCTAAAAGAAAAGGATAACCATTGTTCAGTCCTCAACTTCGACAATTTCTAAAAGTATCTGCACTAACTGCCCCAAGATGTATGATCTGAAAACCCTACCTGGAGGGCTGTTATTATCCAAAGCAGTGACAGAATTAATGACTGCCTGGTTCAGACATAAACTGCTGCACAGTGGCGCAGTAGATAGCATTGTTGCCTCACAGCAACAGGTTCTGTAATTCAGTTCTTGGCTGGGAGGCCTTCTTAGTAGAGTTTGCATGTCCTCTGTGTGTTTGCATGGGTTTCCATTGAGTGCTCTGGTTTCGCCCCACATTCCAAAAACATGGGGTTGCTGAATTGGATACTCTAAATTTGTCAAAGGTGTGTGTGTGTGTGTGTGTGTGTGTGTGTGTGTGTGTGTGCAAATGTGTGGTATGAAACTACTACAGCAGGGCTAAGCCACCCAGTGGTGTGAACCTTGACTCTAGATGATTGTCACCATTGAAGTAACACCCAGAGCCATGTGGAAAATGGGAAAAGGGGTTGTGGATGGACAGATGGTTCAGATATAAGTCAACTCTTGTTTTGAGGGAAAGAACACTGAAACAGGATCTACTTATCAGGAAGGTAGGAAATGGGCAGTCCTTTTCTGCCATTAAAATCTATGGTTCTGTTGCTACTATAAACCACAAGGAAAGCAGAAGGACCTACACAGTTTATTCATTGCCAAAGCTTATGCATTTGTATGTTGGGACCTTTGAAAGCATTTAATAAAACAATCAATTGTATGGATTGATTCATTTCAGAGATGACTTGAATGACTCTCTGGTGCAGATTTTTGACCAGGTTCAAGAATGGAGTCTTATAATTTAAGGTCTACCTGGGACAGAAAGGCTGAGCTTGCCAAGGTGTTTCTCTCTTCCTGTGTGCTGTGGCTGGCATGTATGGTAGCTAAGAGAGGTTGGGGGAGGGGGGGTCCTCTTCATCTTTCAACAAAAGAGTTTTCATTTCTTCTTTATTTTCTTGACAATGATTTTTTTTCTGCATCACTTCAGAATTTTTTTTACCAGAATTCATTATTTTATAGCATGAAACAGGCAACCCAACAGTGCAGTCCAAACTTGCCTCTTCAGTACTACGCACCATTGTAGCAACAGCTACATCATGTAGACAGGCTGTCATCACAATGGTTGTTTTTTTAATTTTCAGTATCTCTAAGCTTGACAACAGATCTAGGTCATTATAGAGTCAGCAAAGGTGGGGATCTTTGTTGTTAGTTTAATCTTTTCATGTTTTCTGTTCTTGCAACAGATCTCTGGAGTTGTTCAGCTTTATTTTCATATTTATTCAAAGGTCCTGCGGTCATCAGGTATAAGGCTGTTATGAAATGTCAGAAGTGGTTTCCTTTCTGGTATGTGAACATTTGTTTGTTGTGTTGCACTTTGCCTTGTTAGGTAGAAAGGCATCAGGCTATTGAAGTCTTCATATCCCATAAAACCCCTTATTTTTCCAAATATCAGGGTGTGGTATATCTTATTTCAGTTTTAACAACAATGCATTGATGTTGCTGATCACTTTAACTGTTTTTATTGTTTAAATGTTACCTGATTTATGTATTTATTGTGGTATTATTTTGTATAATTTGATATTATCTATGTGTATGTATATATATATATATATATATATATGTATATATATATATATATATATATATATATATGTGTAGCCTATGCACCCTTTGTTAAAAAGAACCATCAGCACATTCACACGCTCACCACCAATGACCACACCTTTCCCAAGAAGCAGCTTAGCTAGAGCTTGGAATAGTCCCTCCTAATGCCAGTTCCATCCCTGGTTTAACTGTGTGAATGACCAAAAATAAAATAATGGACATTTGCTCATTCCTACAGTTTCAGCTGTGCTGGTCACAGATTAAGAGTTATAATACAGGAAGGTTTTTCCTGCAATGTCTGTACTCCCAATTAACCCAAGTCCTTGTTTTTAGATGGGCAGTGTCTGTGCAGGTCTGTTCTGTTGACCATGAGCTAATGCTGCACTGGTTACCCTGACCTCTGAGACATGAATGAATGTCCACCAGTTCTTGTTATTACCTTATTAATGGAGTAATGATGTCATCAGGGATGCAGGGTATGCCTCTGTATGGGGACAGTCAAACATCTGTGGACAAACATATCATATTTCATGTCTTCCTGCCTTGTGATTACATGCTACTGACTCATCTGCTGAGGGGTCAAAGGTTAGAAGGCAGGCAGAGGTGAGGTATCCAGTGATTGATTATCTGTGGATGCACATCTGATTGGCTTTTGAAACAGTTGCTTGTATGACTCAAATATATCTTCCTGGTAGTGTTACCTAAACACTTGCTCATCCTAGAAAAGCTGTAAAAATAATGCAGAACATGAAACCACAACCAGGCAATCAAACCTTGATTGGATCCTGAAATCCTCTCCATGTAATATATCATCCCATGGAACTCTATCAGACAGCCTTAGTGATTACTTACTAATCTACACTATGCGGTGCTAAAGTGGGGTCCCCAAAACACATCATTACAGCGTAATAAGAAGATTAATGACTTTTCATGAAGACACTTTTATTAGAGTCAAAAGCCAAGCCTGCCCATGGCAATTTAACAACTGAACAACAATGAAACAAAGAGACAAAGCACAAAACATCTGGACAAAAAAAAAAACTAAACACTAATAATCCAAAGCTGTTCTGGGCCTCAGTAAATAAACTATTAAATACAAGACACTCTGCACAGGCAACACCAAACACACAGAAATAAAATGATAGCAACACACAGTTAAGTCAATGCACACTTTAAACAGACAGAGCAGTCATTAACCAGCTAGGCAATGAATCAACCGCTTGAGGTCGTGACTCAATCAAATAATCTCCTTCAACATTTCAACTTCCAACCAGTGCCAACAGGTGCTATTAAAAATTCCTCACGAAATTAAAGCCTACTACAACTGCCCCGACAATCTAACTGGCATGTATCTTAAAATAGCAGCTGAGGTTATTGCATATCCAGTCTGAATTCTGATAAAGTGATCCATATCTGAAAATAAAGCCGCCTTGCAATGGAAATAATTATTCATTATTCCACAGCCTAAAACAGGAATCAATACAGATCTTTCAAACTCTAGGCCAATTGCCATTTTATCTCCCTTTTTAAAACTATTAGAAAAATGTAGTCGTACACAATACACAACTTCTCAACTATTTAATAAATAACCAGCTTATTTCTTCAACCCAACATAGCTTCCTTCCTCATCAAAGCACAACTACTGCTTTGCTGAATTTTCAACCCCCACAGAAATGCTGGAAGCCTATTGTGTACCATCCATCTAGACTTCTCAACAGCTTTGAATACTGTCCCTCAGCAGAAACCCTTGCATAAACTTTCATCCTTAAAGCTCACCAACTCTTCACTGCAATGGTTCTACAGCTACCTCTCAAACAGATCACAATCATTGAAGTGAAAAAATAAATTTTCCATCTTCTTGCTAGTAAATATTGGTGTCTCATAAGGATCTATATTAGGCCTCGTACTTTTCAACATGTTCATCAATGACCTCTACACTGCTACAAAAAAATGCTATCCTAGTTCAATACACTGATAACCCAACCCTTATCTGCCAAGTCTCTCTCTAAACCAAAATCCTTCTTATCGATTGAAACATGCTAAATAATTCAAACAACTTCTAAGCCCTAAAAAGTAAATGTTCACCCCAAAGCATATCTGTACCAAAATGTCACTATTCACTATCGTCTTTGCCAGAAACACCGTGATAGAACAAGTTAACCACAGCAATGAGTTGACTAATTCACGTTCGACAACTGTGTATCACACATGGTTAAAAAATCTCATCAGATACTATGTACTTCATACAGAGTAAAAATTTACCTCACTGATGTAGCAACATGTTTAGCCTCTACTTTATTTTTCCTTATGTCTCTTCTATGCTGCCCCAATCTTCACTAACTTTAAAGTCTCATAACTGTCAAAACTTGAGCAGTGCTATAATAAAATAGCCAAATTTGCTGTAAACAATAACAATAAAGATGCCTACCCTAGGAGAATTAAACTGGTTAGAACTATTACATCTCTTAGCTCTTTCTCAGATAACTGCAATACACAGACTTGTCTGTAAGCCAGAAGATTGCCTAGCCCTTAACAACTTAATACAACGCTGCCCCCCCCCCCATAGAATGTTACTCTCAAGACAAAAATCACTGATTACTACAACCATATCATCTAATACTGCAGGTGACTGGGTTGAAACAGTATAGCTAATCTAAGGAACCACATCCCACTACCACAGAAATCCATTCCGAATGCAAACTCATTTAAAACATGGATGGCTCAGTGGTGCAGTGGTTAACGTTGGCACCTCTCAGCAAGAGGTTCACCGGTTCAATTCTCAGCTGGGGTGCCTTCCGTGTGGAGTCTGCATGTCCTCCCTGCATTTGTTTGGGTTTCCTCTGGGTGCTCTGGTTTCCTCCCATGTTACAAAGACATGTCTGGAGCATTTCTCCCCCAGCCCTCACTGAAAATTGGCTCATTCCAAGTCAGACTATCCCAGTAAACTAATGTCAAATAAATAAAAAACACAACTAAAACTTCACCTGTCAAATCAATGCATCTGTTGCTGTACATCTCCAGGACAAATGCTACTGTTCTCTTCAGCTTGCTATATTGACAAGCTATTTCTCTTCAGTAAGACATCTATGCCCATAACCAGTCTTCACCAATGCCTGAATAGTTTTACTGCCATTTCACCACATTATACATTGTTTTGTGACATTGCTCACCCTCTTCCAATGTATTTCAAGTATAAACTTTGTGTTAGCCATATATACAGTCATCAGTGAACCTGCTTCACACCCCACCTCTTAACTATAATAATAACATTTTCTGTCCTACCTCCATTTCTTTAAATTTCTAAGCACTAATCACATGATCTGTTACTTATCTGACAAATCCACTAATATACCTTTTCAAATATTCAATGTTCAACATCTACTAATGCAAAAGTATCTTTTCTACTGTAATAGGTGCATCTATTTTCATACGACTGCAATCTAATTAGCAATTGTATTTGTAACTGTTAATGTATATTATTTAATGTTTATTCATGTATATTACTGAATGACACATTTCTGAGACCAGTAGTAAGAGTCACAATGACTTATTTTCCATGGGTTTAATAACGTAACACTCACTAAGCACTTTTGTCCATAAAAAACAGGGACGTAATCAGAGCAAAAATCATAACCTGGTGACCTGGTTTAAATTTGCACTGCCCAATCATACTTAAGATGCAGTGAGTACAGTCTCATTTAGCATAATTACCTCTAAAAAACTATCCAATTGTCATAGAGAACAAGTTAATGTGAATTTAAATAATGTAAATATAATACAACTATTGCAGTAAAATGCTAAATAATGAATAAAGTAAAACAAAAAACGTATTTAACACCCACGAAAATGACAATACATTGCATTAAGAACAAGAAATTTTTAAACTTTAAAAATTAAAAAGTTAGTGCCAAGTCACCTGACCCCAGTTGCTCAGGATTTGGGAACGTATGTGAACAATGACCTAACTTTTGACAAACATGCGCCTATTGTTGTAAGAAAGTCCTGTATTGCACAGCTTACTAACAAAGGGCTTGTGTCTAGATCTAAGGATGTCATTGTCCCCCGTTAATCAGCCCCCTTTAGGCCAATCATTGAATATAATGCGAGCTTTGGCATGTATCTGTCCAGACACATGCAACAACTGGAACGTCCATAGAGATATCTTACTAAAAGGATACAAGACCTAAACAACATGTCCTGAATGGACCAACTCAGAGCCAGTCACTATACACAGTATCCTACAGACTGCTAAGAGATGACCTGTGTCTAGCATACAAAGCATCTTCCAGCCTAATAATGATGGATTTACTGTTCATAAGCAAACCAGATGGCATCAGAAATATTCAGTCTAGGATCTAAACTTCTTCTGCAACATCAACAGAAGAGTTTGGAGGGACAGATGCACCTCACAGAGGATACAGCTGCTGTGTAATAGACTCCCCATTTATGTAAAGCAAAGTTCATCCCTTTCTCTTTTCAAGTGCAACTTAGATCTATGGATAGGAAACAGAAAATCTCCTCCAGAACTCCTCCCTGTACTACTAATTGTCAGGTGCAGCTCCTACATGCTTTATCCCATGCATGGTTCGCCTCAAATCATCTACGTTATCATCCCAGTTATTCTCATTAGGAGTAATATGTAATTATCGACCATGGAATGGGTAAGGCCAATCTATAACGAAATGGCTAGGCTTAAAATGGTATGCAGGGGCAGGTAACCAAGTACTTACCTATGAGCCTATGTCATGTCAAAGCATCAGCCCTACGCATCGCTACACAAAAAATAGATACACAATCTTTAATGCCTGTAGGGGCACTAGCATTAAACAGTAGTTGCTACAAAAGCTCTTTAAACGCAAGAAGACTTTCCAGACCACCAGCCGTACCATTATAATGGACTTTATCAACAATAAAGAAAATCGTATTTTTTTCTGTAAACTGGACATGTGACAGAATGTCTACTCAAATCACAGTTTTTTGTTTTGTTTTATTATTCTATGGCATTCATAAATCTTGTCCATCAATCTCCTGCTGATATTACCCAAATAAAATGCAAGTCAAGAGTTATAGGTTGCCAAATAAGCCACACTTGTGGTGTCACAATTGTAATGGCCTGGTCAGGGTATGCTCTTCTCACAGCCTTCTGCACTAACATGATTACTAACTCCGCAGTGTTTACATCACTCACATTTGTTCATAGTTTTCTTGTGCTGCTAGGTCTCAATGGCTACACTAGATGTCCCATCCATGAAATCTTTAATAATCCTTCCTTTATTAAAAAAAACATGTTGAGCTTGACCAACCTATTTTTTTAATTCGGGTACAGTGTTCCAAGTCATCGTAACTGTTTTGATGTACTTATATACATGTTAATTGTAGAGTAAGATTCATGTATTTTGTTATACCACCATCATACCTAAGGGGAATGCAGAATTAGTGACAAGTAAGGGTGCAATTCTACCCAATCAGCCATGTGTTACCTCCTCTTTAATATGATTAAATAAATACTTAGGATATTCCCTATCCAAAAATATAGCTATCACCTTCTCAATCTCCTAACTGAAACTGTGATCCTCACTTATAAGCCTTGAAAGATGCACAGTCTGCCCTTTCACAATACAATGATTTTGCTGAAAGGGGTGGAAACTGTTAAAGTGCAAATGAGAGTTGGAAAAAGTCTATTTACGATAAATGGTGGAAATAAACTGGCTGGCACAGAAATCTTTACTTAAGGTGATGCCTAAATAATGCTGTCACACCCAGTTTGGTAAGTAAATCTCAAATAATTAGTAGTTTTTTCAAGATAGGGAATAAAATATACAAACTGGTTCATGTTTCTGCTCCATAAAATCAGGTTGCCATCTAAAAATCTGTACTAAGAATAATAATCGGAGGTCAGTACTAACTGCTGCTCCCATACAGGTAGCACAATGTTTGGATATACAGGAGAACATGCAGCACCCAGGGTCAGTCCACAAATCATAGGAAGTCACTATTAACTAATGATCCCATACAGGGAGCACAATGTTTGGATATAAAATGCATATGCAATACCCATGGTTACTACACACATCATCGGAGGTCACTATTAACTGCTGCTCCCATACAGGTAGCACAATATTTGAATATAAAGGAGAATATGCAGAACCCATGGCCACTCCACACATCATCGGAGGTCACTATAAACTGATGATCACATACAGGTAGCACAATGTTTGGATATAGAGAGCACATGCAGCACCCATGGTCACGCCACACATCATCAGAGGTCAATATTACCTGATGATCCCATACAGGTAGTACAATGCTTGGATATAAAGAGCACATGCAGCATCCATGGTCACTTCTCACATCATCGGAGGTCACTATTAACTGATGATCCTATACAGGTAGCACAATCTTTGGATATAAAGGAGAATATACAGCACCCATGGTCACTCCCCATATCATCAGAGGTTCTTAGTAACTGATGATCTCATACAGGTAGCACGATGTTTGGATATGAAGAGCACATGCAGCACCCAGGGTCACTCCACACATCATCGGAGGTCACTATTAACTGATGATCCCATACAGGTAGCACAATGTTTGGATATAGAGGAGATCATGCAGCACCCATGGTCCCGCCACACATCATCCGAGTTCACTATAACCTGGTGATCCCATGCAGATTGCACAATGTTTGGATATAAAGAGCAGATGCAGCACCCATGGTCGCTCCACACATCATCAGAGGTCACTATTAACTGATGATCCCATAGAGGTAGCACAATATTTGGATATACAGGAGCACATGCAGCACCCATGGTCACTCCACACATCATTGGAGGTAACGTTTAACTGATGATCCCATACAGGTAGCACACTGTTTGGACATAAGGAGGACATGCAGCACCCATGGTCACTCCACATGTCATCGGAGGTCACTATTAACTAATGATCCCATACAGGTAGCACAATCTTTGGATATAAAGAGCACATGAAGCACCCATGGTCATTCCACACATCATCAGAGGTCGCTATTAACAGATGATGCCATACAGGTAGTACAATGTTTGGCTATAAAGAGCACATGAAGCACCCATAGTCACTCCACACATCATCCGAGGTCACTATAATCTGATGATCCCATACAGATTGCACAATGTTTGGATATAAAGAGCAGATGCAGCACCCATGGTCACTCCACACATCATCAGAGGTCACTATTAACTGATGATCCTATACAGGTAGCACAATGTTTGGATATAAAGAGCAAATGCAGCACCCATGCTCACTCCACATGTCATCAGAGGTCACTATTAACTAATGAGCCCATACAGGTAGCACAATGTTTGGATATAAAATGCATATGCAATACCCAGCGTCACTCCACACATCATTGGTGGTCACTAGTAACTGATGATCCCATACAGGTTGGATATAAAGGCGAATATTCAGCACCCAGGGTCACTCCACACATCAACGGAGGTCACTATTAACTGATGATCCCATACAGGTAGCACAGTGTTTGGATATAAAGAGCAAATGCAGAACCCATGGTCACTCCACACATCAACGGAGGTCACTATTAACTGATGATCTCATACAGGTAGCACAATGTTTGGATATAAAGAGCACATACAGCACCCATGGTCACTCCACACATCATTGGAGGTCACTATTAACTGATGTGACCATACAGGTAGAACAATGTTTGGATATAAAGAGCAAATGCAGAACCCATGGTCACTCCACACATCATCAGAGGTCACTATAAACTGTTGATCCCATACAGGTAGCACAATGTTTGGCTATAAAGAGCACATGAAGCACCCATGGTCACTCCACACATCATCGGAGGTCACTATTAACTGATGATCCCATACAGGTAGCACAATGTTTGGATATACAGGAGCACATGCAGCACCCATGGTCACTCCACACATCATTGGAGGTCACTATTAACTGATGATCCCATGCAGGTAGCACAATGCTTGGATATAAAATGCATATGCAGCAGCCAGGGTCACTCCACACATCACTGGAGGTCACTATTAACTGATGATCCCATACAGGTAGCACAATGCTTGGATATAAAATGCATATGCAGCAGCCAGGGTCACTCCACACATCATCAGAGGTCACTATTTACTGATGATCCCATAGAAGTAGCACAATGTTTGGATCTAAAGCAGAATATGCAGCACCCATGGTCACTCCACAGGTCATCACAGGTCACTATTAACTAATGATCCCATACAGGTAGCACAATGTTTGGATATAAAGAGCACATGCAGCACCCATGGTCACTCCGTACATCATCGGAGGTCACTATTAATTGCAGCTCCCATACAGGTAGCACAATGTTTGGATATAAAAGGGAATATGCAGCACCCAGGGTCACTCCACCCATCATCGGAGGTCACTATTAACTGATGATCCCATACAGGTAGCACAATGTTTGGATATACAGGAGCATATGCAGTACCCATGGTTACTACACACATCATCAGAGGTCACTATTAACTGCTGCTTCCATACAGGTAGCACAATATTTGAATATAAAGGAGAATATGCAGAACCCATGGTCACTCCACACATCATCAGAGGTCACTATAAACTCATGATCACATACAGGTAGCACAATGTTTGGATATAGACAGCATATGCAGCACCCATGGTCATGCCACACATCATTAGAGGTCACTATTAACTGATGAGCCCATACAGGTAGAACAATGTTTGGATATACAGGAGCATATGCAGCACCCATGGTCACTCCATACATCATCAGAGGTCACTATAAACTGATGATCTCATATAGGTAGCACAATGTTTGGATATAAAGAAGAATATACAGCACCCATGGTCACTCCACACATCATCAGAGGTCACTATTAACTGATGAGCCCATACAAGTAGCACAATGTTTGGATATAAGAGCACATGCAGCACCCAGGGTCACTCCACATGTCATCAGAGGTTACTATAACCTGATGATCCCATACAGATTGCACAATGTTTGGATATAAAGAGCAGATGCAGCACCCGTGGTCACTCCACACATCATCCGAGGTCACTATAACCTGATGATCCCATACAGATTGCATAATGTTTGGATATAAAGAGCAGATGCAGCAACCATGGTCACTCCACACATCATCAGAGGTCACTCTTAACTGATGATCCCATACAAGTAGCACAATATTTGGATATACAGGAGCACATGCAGCACCCATGGACACTCCACACGTCATCGGAGGTAACTTTTAACTGATGATCCCATACAGGTAGCATACTGTTTGGACATAAGGAGGACATGCAGCACCCATGGTCACTCCACACATCATCGGAGGTCACCATTAAGTGATGATCCCATACAGGTAGCACAACGTTTGGATATAAAGGGGAATATGCAGCACCCAGGGTCACTCCACACATCATTGGATGTCACTATTAACTGTTGATCCCATACAGGTAGCACAATGTTTGGATATAAAGAGCTCATGCAGCACCCATGGTCACTCCATACATCATCAGAGGTCACTATTAACTAATGATCCCATACAGGGAGCACAATGTTTGGATATAAAGGGGAATATGCAGCACCCAGGGTCACTCCTCACATCATCGGAGGTCACTATTATCTTATGATCCCATACAGGTAGCACAATGTTTGGATATACAGAAGCACATGCAACACCCATGGTCACTCCACACATCATCGGAGGTCACTATTAACTGATGATCCCATACAGGTAGCACAATATTTGGATATAAAGGAGAATATGCAGAACCCATGGTCACTCCACACATCATCGGAGTTCACTATTAACTGATGATCCCATACAGGTAGCACAATGTTTGGATATAAAGGGGAATATGCAGCACCCATGGTCACTCCACACATCATCGGAGGTCACTGTTAACTGATGATCCCATACAGGTACACAATGTTTGGATGTAAAGGGGAATATGCAGCACCCATGGTCACTCCACACATCATCGGAGGTCACTATTAACTAATGAGCCCATACAGGTAGCACAATGTTTGGATATAAAAGAGAATATGCAGTACCCATGGTCACTCCACACATCATCGGAGGTCACTATTAACTGATGATCCCATACAGGTAGCACAATGTTTGGATATAAAGGGGAATATGCAGCACCCATGGTCACTCCACACATCATCGGAGGTCACTATTAACAAATGAGCCCATACAGGTAGCACAATGTTTGGATATAAAAGAGAATATGCAGTATGCATGGTCACTCCACACATCATCGGAGGTCACTATTAACTGATGATCCCATACAGGTAGTACAATATTTGGATATAAAGGAGAATATGCAGAACCCATGGTCACTCCACACATCATCGGAGTTCACTATTAACTGATGATCCCATACAGGTAGCACAATGTTTGGATATAAAGGAGAATATGCAGAACCCATAGTCACTCCACACATCATCGGAGGTCACTATTCACTAATAAGCCCATACAGGTAGCACAATGTTTGGATATAAAGAGCACAATGAAACACCCAAGATCACTCCGCACATCATTGGAGGTCACTATTAACTGCTGCTCCCATACAGGTACCACAATGTTTGGGTATAAAGGGGAATATGCAGCACTCAGGGTCACTCCCCATATCATCAGAGGTCACTAGTAACTGATGATCCCATGCAGGCAGCACAGTGTTTGGATATAAAGTAAAATATGTAGCACCCATGGTCACTCCACACATCATCGGAGGTCACTATTAACTGATGATCCCATACAGGTAGTACAATGTTTGGATATAAAGAGCACATACAGCACCCATGATCACTCCACACATCATCGGAGTTCACTATTAATTCCTGCACCCATACAGGTAGCACAATGTTTGGATATACAGGAGCATATGCAGCACCCAGGGTCACTCCACACATCATCAGAGGTCACTATTAACTGATGATCCCATACAGGTAGCACAATCTTTGGATATACAGGAACACATGCAGCACCCATGGTCACTCCGTACATCATCAGAGGTCAATATTAACTAATGATCCCATACAGGTAGCACAATGTTTGGATATAAAGGGGAATATGCAGCACTCAGGGTCACTCCACACTTCATCGGCGGTCACTATTAACTGATGAGCCCATACAGGTAGCACAATGTTTGAATATAAAGGAGAAGTTGCTGCACCCATGGTCACTCCACACATCATTGGTGGTTACTAGTAACTGAAGATCCCATATTGGTAGCATAATGTTTGGATATAAGGAGCAAATGCAGCACCCATTGAACAGTTGCGTGACATGAGTAGTAATTGTTTTAGTTTGAATTTAAATTTCTTGAGATTTAGGGTCATTCTAATGTCTAAGGGTAGTATGTTCCATAGTTTAGTTACAGAATATGAGTAAAGAGATTGCCCAGCAGTTTTGTCTGGTTTACACAGAGCTAAAAGATGTTTGTCTTAGGAGTGGAGAGCTTGATTGGGTATACAGGTTTGAAGCAAAGAATTTATGGAGGGACATATTTCAGAATTACAGATGATTTTGTAGGCCAATGTTAGTTGTTGGTAGCTTAGTGGTTGGGGTAGTTCGAGCCAGATAAGGGAGGTAAGAGTTGCGCAGTGATGTTTGTGGAATGGTAATCCTGTTGCAAATTTGGCAATTTTGTTTTAACAGGATTCCATTTTTAGTGTAGTTTGGAGGTTGGTTAGTGTAGGGGCACCATATAGTAGGGGGAGGGGTAGCAGGTAAGTAGTGGCCAGTGTTCTTTTTTGTGTCTGAGTCCATACATTTTTTGTGCTGATAAACCATTCCTAATTTTTGGTGTTTTTTGATGGTATTATGAATATGTAGGTCAAAGGTTAGTTTGTTGTCTATTGTTACCCATAAAAGTTTGGCATGTGGGACCACTTCAGTTTCTGTATTACTAAGGGAATATATGAGTATGATTTGGTGTGAAGTACTTTGGTTTTGTTTGGGTTTAGTAAGAGCTGTACATTACTGAGCCAAGTTTTCTCCGATGAGAAGGCCATTTGGGTTATATGTCTAAGGTGTGATACATTTTTAGCAGAAGAAATGATATTTGATTTGTCAGCATATTGGATAAATGTATTTTGGCAGGAAGCGGGATGGAGGTTGTTTATGAATATATTAAAAAGAAGGGGACCAAGGATAGAGCCCTGTGGGACCCTAGTTTTATTGGGTAGATATTGTGTGAGATAACCTCGCCAATTTACACATTGATGTCTTCGAGGTAGGTAGCTTGAAACCATTGTAGGGAAGTGTGTGTAAGACCTAAGGAAGACAGTTCATTCAAAAGTTTGTGGTGTGACACAGTGTCAAATGCCTTCGATAGATCTAAAAATATTGCTGAAGTTAGATGGCCTTCGTCTCTAGCTCTGTTGATTATATCTGTAAAGGATATTAGGGCAGTTGTTGTGCTGCATGCTGGTCTGAAGCCATGTTAGATGGATGCAAGTAGTTTATTGTGAATGAGGTAGTCAAGGGATTGCCTATGCACACATTTTTCTAAACCGTTGGATAGAGGAGACAGAATGGAAATGGGGTGATAGTTTGACGGTTCATTTGATTTTCTTCCTTTTATGAAGAGGGGGACAGTTGATTTTTTTTTCCAGATTGTTGGGACATAAGATTCCAAGGTTGATCTGTTTATGAGAATACTAACAGGTTAGGCAATAGCATCGGCTGCAAGTTTTAAGTATTCAGATAGGGGGTTATCAGTGGAAAGGGAGCTACAGTACATTTTATTTTTGTAATAGACCTCATATATAGTTGATTGATACTGGTTGCAATGTAAGGGATGTTTATTTGGAGGCAAAGTTGGAGTAGTTTGGGAAGAGGGGGTGGATTTTGCAGTGTGGGGTTTGTTGGGATTATTAACTAAGTTGTCTATACTTTCTATAAAGTGTGCATTAAGCATTTCTGCTCTTAGAAGTGGGAATTTGTCTGAGACTGGAGCAGGGTTTTCTTTTGATCCTGGGATAACCAATGATGAAATAGTGGACCAGAATTCTTTTGGATTACTTTTGTGGTCAGATAATTGCTGAGTGAAGTACCGTTTCTTATTAGCAGCTATAAGTGTCATTATTTGGTTATACTACTGCCTATAGTTTTGCATAGATATTTCATTTTTATTTTTCTGGGATTCTTTCCATGCTTTGTCTCTGTTTAGTAGTAATTGTTCTGCGGTCTTTGTAAGCCAGGGTGCATGGTTGACTTTGGTTCATTTTGTACTAAGTGGAACTAGACTGCTCAGGGTATCTAAAAATAGATTATTGAAATAGTTAACTGCTTCGTCTAGTGGTAGTATCTTTAGCATGGACCAATTTAGGGATTTTAGTATATTAACAAAGTGTGTTTGACTAAAAGTGGATAAATTGGGGGAGGTTTTATGGTTATTGGTTTTAGGTGGATGGGAGATGGTCCTGTGAGTGTATGCAGGTTGATGGTCACTTAGTGTGTCTGGTAGAGTTAAAGAGTTAGAGTATTTGTTAGCATCTGTGACTGGGATCCATTCTAGAATGGAGTTTTGGTTATTACTTTTATGAATTCTAGTAGGGGTTGTGATAAGTTGTGTGAAACCTGATTGATTAAGACTATTAGGTGGAAAGTCAGAGATTATGTTCTCCCAGATGATACTGACATCACCCATGATGGTAGTTTCATTAGATATGTTTTGAGATATCCAGGACATAATATTTTCTAATGTATGTGAGCTTTGGCCAGGAGGGATGTATAGGGCTATGATACAGAGTTGTTTAGTTTTATTTAGTTTTAAGAGGGCAATAATTTCTGCATTATTAAATTTTGGGATGGGCATAGTGTAGGGTATAATAGTATATGTGGATGTGTAGATAAGGGCAACACTTCCTGCTTTTTATGGGTTCTGTTGAATCTTATTATGGTATATTCTGGTGGAAGTAGTTCAGTGTCCTGTATATGTGGTTTTAACCAAGCTTCATTGATAGAAAGTATGTCTGGGTTGTATTGTGTGAACCATACATGGAGGTCTGTTATTTCATTACACATACTGCGTATGTTTAGTGTAGCCAGAAAGAGTGAGTTGGAAGAGGATTTACTATAATTGTATGGGGCAGAAAGGGGTCCTGTGTTTGGGTGAATGTCCCTGCACTGGGATGAGCTTGGGAGTTAGGAGAAATAATGGATTGTAACTATAGGTATTACTTTTAATTTTATTTTTATGAGAGAGTTACATTTCAAGCTTCTGGAATAATGTAGAAATTTGTTCTTTTTATGGTGGAGGATATTTGAGCTCAGTAGGCTGGCTGATAAGAGTAGCTGCTAACGTATTTTTCAAAACTAGTGTTGGATGTTATGGAGTTTTGGAGGGTGTTGATATTTTGGTTAATTAGTGATTTGCTTTGATTTAGAATAAAGTGTTACTATAAGGCAAAGTAGGCTGATAGAGTAAGGGGTATGCCATTTTAAGAGTAAACTGTGGGAGTAGGAGGGCAAAGAAATGATAGTGCTGTATAGAGAGGAAGTAATTGTATTAGATGGAGAGAGGTAGCTTAGTTGTAAGTATAGATTTAATTGGTTGCTTTTGGGTGGGGTGTATGATTGATCTGTGTCTGAGTGTTATTGGGTGGAGAGGTGGAGAGGGTGGAGTTACTGTTGGTATAAATATAATTGAAGATGGGGTGTGTGGAAAAGGGGGGAGGGTAAGGGAGCAGTGTGAGCCCAAATGGAGTGGGCTAGATCTAGTTGGAATTTGTTCAAGACAGTGGAGAAAGTTTTTTTTCTGCCGGTAAGCTTTTGAATAGCAATTTGTATTTTGTATGGATGTTCGTCAAACCTGTACAGTGGAAAGCAGTAAAATGTAAGAGGAGAAATATTCTGGACAAAAATGTGAAAATAGTACAGTTGGGGATGTAATTAAACTCATGGCTAAAGCTGCTGCTGGATGGAAGGCCTTAGGATAAATATAGGAGGGAAAAAAAGCAAATGGAGAACTGGGACTGAAATAACTTACAGAGTGCAGGATAATTAAGGCTGACTAGGCATACAGAAGTGGGGAAATTCCCAACAGGGATATATGCCTTTGAAATAGAATAACTATATGGTTTATGAATAGAGAGTAACGGCAGAGACCATTCACTAAGGGGGAGGTGAAGGGGAGCTTCACAGTGATGTGCTGTAGCTGTAGCTGCATAATTGTTTTTCAAGGCCAACTCTAAAATGAAGTGTAATACAAACAAGTCATCACTGGAAAATTTCAGGTGTCCACCCAAAAACAGCAAAAGAATGTCTAGACCTACATTGTCTGGAATAACAGTGAGTATGTTGACCATATCAGTGATAATGAACATTACATTGTCTCTGTATATACCTGAATTCAAGTTAAGAGGTGCCAAGAATCGTGCAATATCATGCAATATGTGTGGCTTGATATCAAAAATGTGTTTGCATTTAATGTCAATATATATCACCAGTGGTTTGGTCTTTGATCTATTTAGAGCCACTATAGGTCTCAATGTTAGTTATATGTTGGAGGTTTTCTCCCTGGGCCTCTACTGAAAAGAGGTTTTGACTAAACCCAGTCATACAAACCCAGCAAACAAAAGAAAAATAAAAAAATAATAAAATAAAATAAATATATATCCGCGGTGGTGCAGTAATAGTGTTGTTGCCTCACAGCAAGAGGTTCTCCCGATCGATTCTCAATTAGTGTGTGGGGAGTGCCTTCTGTGTGGGGTCTGCATGTCCTCCCCATGGGTCGAGTGGCGTTCCGAAAGACATGCGTGAATGGGCGTGCCTTTGTTGAAGGTTGGGCGTCGAGCTGGCAACTCTGCACCATGAAAAATCTACTGCCAATCATTAGCTGACTGGAGTTCCGCTGTGGCCACCCCTAACCAGGAAAAGCCGAAAGACAACAACAACAATTAAATAAAATAAATAATGCATCTCAAGTCCCAGAAGTGATACAAGGCTGTTTTGTCTTTTTGGTGATCAGCCTTCCAGCTGCAGGGACTTGTGCCACACAAGCGGTCATTTGGTCATATATGTCTGTGCACTGTGTAGGGAAATCATTACTACAACTGAGTGGGATACAGATGTTACTTGTTGCTTTTTCTCATTTAGTTTTCTTCAAACATTAGAATAGCATAACACCAAAGAACATATCGCTAGGGAGCACTTTGAATATTTTACAGCCATGTCTGCCTGCTGTCATACATGGGTAGTTCCACTATGTGCATGTCTGCATTTGTCATATGTGAGTAGTTCCACCATGTGCACGAGTTTGCAGTAACATCTGTTGAAGATGAAGGATGAGTCTTCACTGCAGCTCCGACACTTAGCAAAATAAGTTGTGTTAGAAAAAGTCAGATAGGGGAGAATAAAAGGACCCACCAACCACCCAATAGACCTGATAGCTTTGTGTTACCAGCTGCCCAATGCATTGGCCAGTTTTCTAGGGACAGCTTTTTGATGTGGTAGCAACTCAAATTGTGGTGTGAGGCTTTGCACTCATACAATTTTAGTCCGTAATTGGCCTGACATTCGATGAAAATGAATATTGCTGGAAGCTTGGTGAAGAATGGCATTTCTGGGTGTTCAACAGCAGTTGTTATGTTTATTTATTTATTCACATTTGTTTACTGGGAAAGTCTGACTGGACACAAGTGCCCTTTTTTTCAGAAAGAGACCTGACTAATATAGCAATTTTATTCCAAGTTTTAGCTACATTACTGGACTAGAGACTGACCCCCCACCAAGAGTTCTTTATCATTTGACCGAAAGGGACAGTTTGGTAGATAGAACTGGAGTATGGAACTAATTGCTGGGCAGGCAAATGTGGTATAGATGATTTTGTGGGTTCAGATAAGCTGTGTATAAGGTAGGTGGCGAGGAAGTTTGAGTCAGTTAAGTGTTTTTTGTACTAAACAGTAGTTGGCTGTTGTAGCATTGTTCAAGTTAAAACTAAGTGAGGCTTGTAGGTTGGTCATGATATGGGCTCCGTATAGGAGAGACGGTAAGAGGTAAGTGATAGGTAGAGTTACCTTATCAGAGACTATAAGGAATTTCTTTACTCTACAAAGGTTGCCTAGTTTTTGATGACTTTTCTTGATGCTGTTGTGGATATGTAAATCAAATTTAAGATTGTGTTCGATTGTCATGCCATGTAGTTTTGTATGTGAAGTAACATCAATCATGGTATCATTTAAGGAATATATTTTAAAGTTGTTTTTTTCAGGGGAAATTGGATTTTGTAAAAAAGAGAAGTAATTTCGTTTTTTGGGGGATTTAGTGGCATGTGATTATTCTGTAGCCAACTTTCAACACAGGTAAAGGCTTCTTGAGTAATTCTCTGAGGATGTATGAGGTTATCTGAAGTGCATATTAGGATAAAATTAGCAGCATATTGTATGAGGGAAGGATTTATGTAGATAGTGAATATAGCAAAGAGTAGAAAGCAGAGAATGGATCCCTGTGGCATGTCAGTATTGAAAGGAAGGAAGGGAGAAAAGGTGGATATCCCTTTAACAAATTGGTATCTAATGGTTAAGTAGTTGTTAAACCATAGTAGGTGTGGATTGTGATAACTCTAGGAAAGACAGTTGACAGAGGAATTTTTGGTGAGAGACTAGATCAAAAGCTGTAGAGAGATCAAGGAATACAAATGGAAACAAGTTTGCCTTTGTGTGTGGCTTTGTTAATAGTATCTGTGAAAGTTCCTAAGGCCATGGTAGTGCTATGGGTGGGTCTAAAACCATGCTGTGTGGGGGTCAGGAGCTTTTCCTGAAGGACCGGTTCAAGTAGGTGTTTGTAGATGTACTTCTACAGAGGCTTTGGCAAAAGAGATAATATGGCAATGGGTCTGAAACTGGTTATATCAGATGAGGTTCCTCCTTTATGAAGGGGGATGGTGAAAAATGTTTCCCAAACAGAAGAAACGTATGATTCCTTCATAGATCTATTAAACAGGATAGATGTAGGACAGGTATTCTGCTGAGAAGTTATCTGCTGAAGGAGAATAGGGTTTCAGTTCAAGGAGTAGTGATTTGATGTTAGAGGTTTAGATTGGTTTTAGGATGAAAAAGGGGGTGTTTGCTCTCTAAGGAGATGGCATGTCAGGATTGTTAGGGGGAAATCCCAAAGTAAGGGTTTTAATGCTTTATATAAAATGTGTGTTAAACTAAACAGCTATTTCAGAGGGAGTGTTATTTAGGGCAGGATTAGTAGTGGTGGTTGTTCCAGGATGGAGTATATTATTAATAGAAGATTAGACGTTTTTAGGGTTGGAACACTGATTTGGTGATGGGTTACTGTAGTAGAGTTTATTGTCTGCAATAATCTGTCTTTTCATAGGGTAGCGTAATTCTTTTAAGTGTTGTACATTTTGAGGAGTTTTTTGTTTTTATGGTTTAACCACTCTTTCATGTATTAGGTGTCTGCTATGAGTGGATAACCAAGGACTATGGTTATTCTTTACTCCTTTTGTGCTAGTTGGAGCCAGATTATTGAAGGTTTGTAGGAAAAGTGTGTTAAATTTGTGAACAGCTTTATTGAGTGGAATATTTTTCAGGATGGACCAGTTAAAGGAACTTAGGATTCTATTAAATGTATCAGGTGAGGTTACGTGAATTTCTAAGAAAGTGTTGTTTGACATGATGGGGAGTCTGTCTGCACATACCAGGAGGTGGTCCTTGATGGAATTAGGGAGGGCACCACTGGCAGCATACTTGGAATTTGACACTAATAGCCAACTAAGAACTGAGCCATAGTTTTTGGGATACTTATAACGTGTTTGTGTAGATGTGTGGGGGGGATGAGTTGAGTCAAGCCAAATAGGTTGAGGCTAGTTGATGGGTATTTTGAGGAGATAGTCTGCTGTTCAAAATTAATGTCACCTAGGATTATCTTTTCATTAAAAATTGCATGTGAGATCCAGTTTTGGATGTTTTCCAGAGTTGTAGCACTATTGCCTATGGGAATATAGAGTATTATAATATATAATTGTTTATGGTTATTTACTTTAAGATATAAGACGAGGAGTTCAGTGTTACAGGATTTGGGAAAAGGTTTATTATAGGATAGGATTTCAAGATAGACAGGGTATAGTAAAGGTACTCCACCACCTTTTTTTAGTTCTATCAGCCCTGATGATATTATAACCAGGGAATGAAATGTCATGTTTATGAGGTTTTAGTCGTGTTTCAGATATGGCAGGAATATCTGGTTTATTGCAGGAGATCCAGGCACAGAGTTCAGAAATGTTATTATAGATGCTATGAGTATTTAAGGAAATAAATGTAAGCAGTTTGGGTGAGTTTGAGGTAGGCGGGTTGGGTATTGATGTTTAGGTTATGGTTTATATTGGGGAGGGGGTGGGGGCAGCCTTATTCCTAACAGATAGTACAGGGAAAATATGGTAGATTACAGAGGGGTTTATCTCCATTTTAGTGATAGGAAGTATGGGAGTGTGACAGTGTCTTGTTTCCACCCTAGAGAATATTAAAAAAAATTGGGTGCTTCCTCTATGGACAGTACAATGACTGTCAGCCTAGCAAATGGCCTAGTCAGCATTCTACTGCCTACACATGGCTGAAGGTTTGAGTCTTTGCAGTAGAAACTCTCTAAGGAGAGGGACTGGAGATGAGGGCAACAACATTAGGCATGTAACTGCTTCACCAGCCAAAAAAAAACCCGTAGTAAAACTGTGACATGAGAGAAGGCAAGGATCACCACTGCATTTTCTATAACTGCCAGACACTTTTTGTAGAAACATCATGCAAACCTGATGCTTTACAGGTTAAAAATATTTTTCAACCTAGTGTAAAACATCACAGTACGTAACTCTCAGGGGAAGGGAATTTTGCCAAATATTCCACATTTTATTTTGGAAATGTCTTTAGGATACTGTCTCTGTTTTACATGGAGTTTGTGCTTCAGACTTTAAATTGCTGCTGTTTCTTTGCCTGCCTTTAAGAAAGCCTATAGTTCCAATGACATTTTGCTAACAAAGACATTCTTGTACCAGGCTAATCTTTGTTTTCTGACAGAGCATTTCGTTTTGCTTCCACACAGCGGTGCTCTTTTCTCATGTTTGATAACACTCATTTAGAAAGGTAAATGGTGGCCTGTATTCTTAGATGGTCCGTGAATTCCTCTGCAGTCTGCACAGCATGGGGGATGCTAAAGCAATCTTGTTCTAGTATGAGAACCTTGCATACCCGTCAACACAATGGGTGAATTTGAGGATGGTTTTATAAATACTTAACAGCAATCACATGTGAGTAAACGTCACAATCAGTCATCCTGGCTTTTTGTAATAAAAGCAAAACAAAGTGCTGTCCACTTGGTTCACTTGGTTTTCGGAGTGGTTATCAGAATGTTGTTCTGTGCAGAACACCATCATCTGTATTGCTATATACTCAAAACTATAAAGTGATTATTCTGTCTCAGAAACCTGTAGTGCCATGTGAAAGTCTGGTAAAAGTCAGACTGACCTCAGAATTTGAAGTGATATTTATGAAACACTGCAGCAGGCAGAAAACGGGACAGGCTTTGACTGTTCTGCTTTAAGATAGAGTTCTTCCAGAACAGAGTTAAAATTGAAAGCCACCTCTGAACACTAGAAGATGTGACATTCTCTAGGGGGTTAGGGGGTGCTAGATGAGAGCTGCTTTCTAGGTACAAAATAGGAAACCTAACATTCTAATCACATCTTTAGCTACCGCCTTTGCAATTTACAGTTGTCCTTTATATGTCCTTTATAGACAGATGATCTCTCTTTCAGAATACTTTGACCTTTCAGAGGTCATTATAAATCCCCCCAGATGTGAGAAGATTGCTTTGGCGAGTTTCTTCTCCGTCTTGTCAGTGTTAATAATAATTGGAGCCCGAGATGGAATTTTACAAGTGACCAGTGAGAAGCAGCTGTTGAAATAGACAGCTTGAATAAACAGGCTGAAGGAGTGAGATATAATTTAATAAGCACAGGATTTAAACAAAAAAGGGGAGTTTTTTTAACCAGGAAAATTACCTTAATTTGTAGCTTATCCAGTCCACACATGTAGCCTGGAAACACAAGAAAGTCAAGTGATTTGAGCATTGCATAGTATACATATATACTGGAAGAAAGAAAGTGCGACAAACTGCCTGCCTCATTATCTGTTTTCAGGACAACCACTGCTTTTTGATAGAAAACCTGTTTTGCAGCTGTTGTGAATTGCTATGTGTCCAGGGTACTGTACAATTCAGGTTCAGGGGTGACATGTCAGACATCATGGTCCATTTTCAAATTCATTCTGACTCTTAACTAGAGCAATATAAAGAAAACTTTATTTATTTGGTTCAATACAAAGAATAATTTCAGTTTTATTTTTATCCAGGCATCTCCACTAAAATTACAGGTCTCATTTTAGAAGCAACCCTGTAAACATGAAAGATGTGCTTTGCAAATAGTTTAGTGTCACACAGTTTGCGGGTTAAATATGAAAGGACTGACCCAGGTCTTCAGTTTTACAGTATGAATTAACTGTGTTTATGTACTGCTCCCTAATTATTTTAAAAGATATGTTAGAACAGCAGGAATTAATGAATTGTTGTGACAAACATTTAACACTCAAAAGTGGAGGTTTAAGTTATGTGGGATGCTGATTTTAAAGTAATTATTGTCTTATGGTGTATGAGCCCAGACATGCCAAATTTAAAGCTGATCTTTGCAAAAGAAATAAGGAGAAAAAAGTACGCTAGCATAACACTCAAGTATCTGCCTGTAGGGGTCTTTTATTAAAATGATGATCGTGAACATTTTTTTTTCATAAAATAGGCATCACAGTGTGTTGAATTTGGCACTGATTGCCTTTTCATCTGGTACCAGCCCACGCCTTGTAAAAGGAAGACTAGAATTGCTTATGTTACCTGTCAACGAAAGAAACTGTCCAGGCAACTTTAAGTATTGTGCAAGTGATAAGGGCAATTACATGACTAAAAAATGTAATTTCACTCATTGAAAGAGTGAGGGAACTGAACCATATGTCAAATAAAGTGTAATTGTGCTCTGTGCATATGCTTTTCAGCAAGTAAATCACACTTGTAGATGGATTTTCACATACGACTATTATGGCATTTGTGATGTTATCCAAAGAAATGTATATTTTAAGTTTTACATCATAATATCTGAACTTGCCAAACAAGTATTAGTGAATTAATGGCCTTGATTTCAAAAGACTTGCTCTCAGTGTAAGTGAAAACTCACACGAAGAGCAGGCTGAAAGCATGTCTTTTGAAATCTGGCCCCCAGTGTAAGCCTGCTTAAAGCATAAGCCTTACATCAAAGTAAGTTACTTACACTGAGAACAAGTCTTTTGGAATCAGGGCAGACTTTTGCAATCTGTCCTAGTGTATCTTATATTTGGAACTTGTGAAAATTGCCTCTTCAGTGTGCACTGCTTTTAGAAGACCATCAGAAGAATTGTAATTTATTTATTTCAATTTGTTAACAGGGTAAGTTAGTAAACCGATCCAAGAAGGGTATTTTCATTCACAATCTGAGCCAAAAGGCAGATAAAACAAGCAGTAATATTACATTAACAAATTGTTTCATGACATGTTAATTCAAACTCTATTACATAATGGAGCTTTGCATCCCATAAACAACATTGTCAGTGCCGTGTGCATTTAGTCCATGTTACGTTGGGGAACTTTAAATTAAATAAAGTTTTGTAGTCAGTCTGAGATAATCAGAACCAAAACAAGTCAGTTTTGAGAATGTATACACTTCCGTGTGTTAGCATATGACAGATACAGTGCAGTATTTGAAATATTGCTCTTACAAACTTAGAAAGTTGATAGAATAACAGGTTTTGCATTAGCATGAATTTTCTGAAGGGTATGAAGTCTAAAACGCAAATGTCTATCATTATTTTCTAACTCCAATCTTTAATCATTTGCCACTAATTTGCCAGAAAGCCACAATTTTATGAAAAATGGACCAAAATTATAAGATAAAAATCTGGACATTCTGCAAAAATCTGTACAGTTGAGAGGTATGAGTCCCACTTAAAATGAAGAAAAGCAGCACATGATTATTAACTTTCAAAACTGTCTCTTTAAACTAGTAGCCAGTTTCAGGTGTGCCAAGGTCACTGACAGCAATTAATGAACATATCTACTTCTCAAACACCACAATAACAAACACAATATTAAATAACACACCAGTGATAATATACAAATTAAATTCCACTTTTGTAGGTGGGCAAGCACCCTTGCATCCTCCATGCAGAGGCTTGCAACCCCGCATACACTTTGCTAATTTGTATTACTACTCTGAGGTCTAACTAATTTGGGGAAAGCGAATGTATGTTGTCACTTACAAGCAATGTATATCACTTAACATCGACGAGTGTGTAACCTTGTGAAAATTTAAATTAGCAGGGGTGTTTGTTTGCTTACAGAAAACATTGATGCATATTTCCGGAAGCATGACTGATGCAAGTTATGAAGGAAGTCTGCTTAAAAAGCAGTGCCTTTTCGTTCTGCAGTAGCACACAGTTGCTAGTTCTAGTTCTTGTTATGTAGGCACAGCGAATTCAGTCAAAAGGAACAAGAATGTTGTGTATCTTAACGTGTGCATATATACATTCCTCTGTACATTACAAATAAAATTGTATTAAATAGCATATTATGAAACTAATACTCCTCTATGTTGTAACCTTGTCATGCATTCAATTGAAAGTATATTTGGGTTATGCGTCATTCTGTACAGTATTATTAGCAGGATGTTTTCAGTCTGTTTGCTTTTCCCAGTTAGTATATCAAGATAGTGACATGAACTCATAAACCTAAGCTGAAAACACCCACACAGGATTAAAATATGCATGCTTTTATGAACAACTGGAAAGTATCTGAATAGTTTTGGTTGCCTCTCCCTAAGTAGTTGTTTCACAACTCGCTGCAGTCTTAGTTTATAATAAATCGCCTTTTCATTCAATGTTTTTCCTCATTTTCCCCACCATTGAATGCATGGAAAAGTTGTTGTGGAACAGTTTCACATTTGGAGGCTGTACTAGCATCTTGCTATTTCAGAATTCGTACAAAACAAGCAATAAAGGCCTTTTGAAGGCTGGAAATTTGTTACTTCGTTATATCATTGAAGCATTTCGCTGAGGAAAAGATAAAAGTAATCTGTAGACTTTGACACCATGGAAATAGTTGCAGCCAAACTATGAATGGTGTCTGACTTTTCATTTGTGCTTATCTGTATAAGAATCATAAAACAGTCTTTACTTTATTTCCTGCAGAAATAAATCATTTATAAATCAGCTTACAGGCATCCCATTCAAATAAATACATTTAATTATGCACTTTTATTTATTATTTGACTCAGTTTTTACAGTAGGGCTGAGTTTAACATTTCAAGTTACAATAAAGGTAGGAATATACCACTCAACTTCTCTGGTCAAGAATCAGAGACAGAGCAATAATAATGAGGGGCAAAAGCCCAAACTCAGGGGTAAGTTTTAAATCGCCTCACAGTAAGACGCTGTCCGGTTCGACTCTCGGCTAGAGCGTCTTCTGCGTGGAGACATTCGTGAATGGGCGTACCTTCGTTGAAGGTTGTGCGTCAGGGCTGGCAACTCGGCACATAAAAATCAACTTCCAATCATTACCAGACCGGAGTTTCGCTGTGGCGAACCCTAACCGGGGAAAAGCCAAAAGACACAACAACAACAACTCTAATTCACTCAGGCAATTGTGCATCAACATGCATATTCTGAGGAATAGGAAATATGAGACTCTAATGTCTAGCATTATTGACTGAATGAAACCCTCAGTGATTTTCCAGAAAGTCAAACATTTTATGAGGGACAGAGCAAAAAATATAAAGCAAAATAATCAGTGTTGTTCAAAATTAGAGACAGATCAGAATTATGGGTAGAAACCATGTTTTGTGATGGAAAATGTTTTCTAAATCTACACCTTGATTTGTTTGTAATATGGTTACTGTCTGGTAACCTATTTTGTATTACCTGTACATGAAGCAGATTTGATGCACCGGTGTGTGTTATTCTAGTAAATAATATTCATTTTCCTTTGTGTAAATCTGTGTAAACATAAACCATGTTGTCAGCACTTTCCCTCATTACACCCCATCATATTTTTCTGTATAACCGTATGTATGTATTACTTAATTTGAATGAAATTCCCAGGGGCCCAAGCACACTTAACCATCAGTCATACTGCTATTAAAACATTCCCAGAGCTTGTTTTAGAATCCTATAATACATGCTTTTTCTGCCTTTTCTAAGCTTATTACTTTCATATGGCATTAAAATGCCTCTTAACAGACATGAAATCTCATCCTGAGAAGAGAAGTGGAAGGAAATATTTGTTTACAACACATGGTGATGTATCAACTACATAATTACACATTCAATGGAGCATAATGTGGATATAAAATGTTTTAAAGTTTTAATTTTAGCATAAAAGTAAAAACCTGAGAATGTTCAGCATTTCAAGAAATGGTTCTGTTCTGTGTTTTGTCCTTTATTAATGTGTGGTTGCATGAACTATTTCATAAACATAGTGAGAAATGAAATTACTACACTTTCTTTCTACAGCATTGTGTTTCCCAAGGGTTCTTACAGACGTTCCAAATGAAAGGAAATAGGTATAAACCTTAAAATTATAAGCATGTTTAATTGCTTTCTTAAAAGTGAAGGGAGAATGATAGAGCACCTCATGTTCTTAATAAGATCTTTATCTTAAAAATGTGATACATATCTGTAGAGTATGAATACATTTTTCAGCAATGGAGAAATATCAAAAGGAAATTCATCACTGCCTGATGAAGCCATGTTTGTCAAAATAGGAAACATTAATTCACTGATTATGGTCATGGCTGTAACAGTTGTCTTTGTTCTTGAAGTCCCCCTCTCTGCTGCTGACTACTTTCTTTTTCTTTTTTTAATTTTAATTTTTATTACGTTTTCTTTCCAGGAATTGGAATCAAGGCAGGGAGGTGCTCAGATGTCTCCGTTCCTGGAAATTCTGCAGAGTCTAGCCAGATGGCTGTGTTTCAGCAGTAGTTATGAAATCCTGGACTGGAGTTTTGAAAGCCTACAATAAGGATTTCCTGGTTTGCTTAAGTGTGTGTGTGTGTGTGTGTGTGTGTGTGTGTGTGTGTGTGTGTGTGTCTGTGTGCGTTTAGCAACACACGCCATTGCACTGCTCTGTACACATCTTACAGCTGTATGCATCTTTTTAATCTGAAATATTGTGATAACTATAATGCAACAAAATGGAGTGCTAAGGTTGCAGTTCCACAAAACTTAGAATGCTGTGAAACAGGGAAGAATGACTTTATGGCAGTGTCTATATAACCGCCACTAGTGTTTATAGCAGTTCTATAAATGTACTTATATACCTGTCAGCATGTCTTCTCCATGTTGCACTCCTTTTCCAATAAAAGCATTCACCACGTTAACACTTTAATGTGCAGCTTCACACAAAGCGCACCGTTGTCCCAGGAAGTATAAATGACATACCCCAAGGACATTCAAAGACAGACGAGCACGTGCATTGAAAATTTATAAGTGACAAAATAACACTGACATTTTAAATGACCCTTTCTGGCTATAAAACATTACACTGTTATTGCTACAGCACAGCAAGGAAATGCATCTTTAGAGAATGACCTTGTATTTTTATCTGTGTATTTTTCATTTGATGACCAGTAATGTCCAATTAGGTATCACTTATTTTCACTGAAATTTCGTACTGAAAATCTCCAGAAACAATTAAGTAGACTTAAATTTAAACTACAGCAAAAAAAAAGCATAATTCCTTGTAGAATGAAAAATAATCAGACACTTACTGCTAGGATATTGGGTAAAGAGACCAACAGTCAATTTAATAATTTTTATCACACAAGGTAAAAATGCAGATTAGATGTCTACATATCTACAAAAGACACACACAGTGCATACACTGTACATTTGAAAAGATGCACAAAAATAAAATACAATAAATAACTAAAATGTAATATATTGGTTTTGTTATTACAACTCCAATGCATATTTGCACGCAGAGATTTTGCATGTAACTCTGTGGTGAAATATCCAGTTAGTATGCAGGCTTTTTTTTTTGTAAATGTATTTATTTGTATTTGTTTACCAGGGTAGTTCGCTGATCTCAGTGGACCATTTACAGGCACAGCGTGGATCACATAAGTAATGAACAAATAATATTTACAGATACAATGATGTGCTATAAAACATATACATATTTACAGATACAAAAATATGCTACAGCATTTTAGTTCAAGAAGCAGTTGTTCTTTCTTGCTTTTGTTTAGGTTTTGAATGCATGCTTCCAATAAGTTTATCTCACTGCAAATGGAAATGTGTTCCAGAGCGTGCCAAAGTGAGCAGACAAGCATGAAATGTCGCTGTACATATATTTACTTTTCAACCTTAAATTTTCTCGGGTGCCTGTCTTAAGTTTGAAGGCCATATTATGAGGGAGTTACATGACACTTTAATGTTGTTAAAGTGAGTTTCAGGATGTGCTGCTTCTGAGATGGAATTTCAGTTTATTTATTTATTTTATATTTTGCAGTAGCAGGTAGCAGGGATCATACTTGTGGTCCTTGAACTGATTTTCTTACAGCATCTAAATGCAAAACTCATTAGTAAAATACAAAGGAAATTGTGCAAAACTATTACATATATCTGCACTCACTCTGAATTCTGGAAAACAGGACCTCAAAAGAGCCCTATTGGAGTATGAACTGTATTATGTTTTACTGTACTGAAGCATTGTGGGTGTGGCACTAATGCTGTGGAAGTTGTGTGTGTGTGTGTGTGTGTGTGTGTGTGTGTGTGTGTGTGTGTGTGTGTGTGTGTGTGTGTGTGTGTGTGTGTGTGTGTGTGTGTGTGTGTGTGTGCGTGCGTGCGTGCGTGTGTGTGCTCGTTGCTAATATCTTCTGAGTCACATAATAGTGCAGAATGTGTTTGTGCGTGTGTATGTGTATGTGTGTGTTGCTACTATTTTCTGTGTCACGTACTAATGCAGAATGTGTACATTTTCACTGCCTAAGGTCAGTCATATGAACACTGTAGTGTCTCACATATAATGGCAAGTGCTCTGGTGAAGGCATTACCCTGCTTATATACTTTTGTTACTTTAAATTGCATACTATTTCCAGGAATTACATCATTAATGTTACAAATCCCTGATTTATGACATTTCATGTTTTAGGATTAAGATGATAGAAAATTATGTTTACAGATTTAATTCCTTTTTTTTTTTTGTTAACTTGATAAGTGTAACTTCTCCATCAGGGACCCTTTTCAGCTCTGACCAGACCATGAGGTAAATGGTAAATGAACAGCATAGTCAGTTGACCAGCATGTTTATGGGTAGTGGTGGGAAGTTAAGAGTACCCAGAGTAAGCTCTCATAGGCACAGGCAAAACATGTAGTCTCCAGAGAGATAGTAACAGCCCTCAGGAATGAACCCTGGACTTTTAGGAGATGCTGACCACTGAACCAGCAT
Source organism: Protopterus annectens (assembly GCF_019279795.1). Taxonomy (NCBI): domain Eukaryota; kingdom Metazoa; phylum Chordata; order Ceratodontiformes; family Protopteridae; genus Protopterus; species Protopterus annectens. The sequence goes on from NC_056739.1 coordinate 115,884,568, forward strand.
GCTGTCCGTATAAAGCACAAGTAAGAAAGTACACGAATGTACATCTGTACGAAAGTAAAACTGCAGATCCCTTCTGAAACACACACACACACACACACACACACACACACACACACACACACACACACACACACACACACACAAACATTTAGATATGTATGTTCGTAGGTTGGTACTAGGCTATCGGCCCTAGGGCCTATACAAGCCTAGCCATAACAATTCCCTGGATATCTCTTCCCACAGTATTTACTTCCCTGGACCCCTGTCTAGCAGGGCGACTGACGTGATCCCCGGGGTGAATTTCCTATCTCCCATCCAATTGTCAAGGTGGCTAAGGAGGTAGCACACTTGCCTTTGTTGCTCAAAGATCAGTAGTCTTGTGGGTTCCATTCCCACTCCAGGTGATTGGATTAATTTTCAAACTGCTGAGACTGCAGTACAGAATTTGGGGTTGCTGCTCTCCTAAGTGTGCCATCTTTCAGAGGAGACTTTAACCTGAGGCACCATCTGCCTGAGTTCACTGCTGGAAGCACAGGTGGATGTAAAAGAATGGGGGAAGTTCCTCAATGTCCTGGCTAAATTTTCCCTAGTAGTATAAATACTACCTTGAATCTTCACTGAAAGCAGGCCACTAGCCTGTTAGGATTAATTCAGTCAAAAAAGAATAAATAAAATAAAAATGGGAGAAATGCACATACACTTTTTATTTGTTAATTAATTTTTCTTAATTCTTATAAACATGATTTAGCATTATTGTTACTTGACAAAACTTCAGTGACCTGTCATGCAACCCTTACTTGTAGTGTAGAAAACAACTTCATAGTTAACCAGTCAATTGTAAGGGTAGCCACACTAAAATATTCTCAGATTACACTGTGGCCTTCACACTTTGTGTTTTGAGTATTTTGGTGACAGGAACCAAAAAGTACAAAGGAAAAACATGCAGCATTTCTAAAGTTAATTGTATGTTGATAGTGTAGATCACAGAACACTATGCTACCTATAAGTGACTTGCAGTGTAGTAAGGTAAGTGCCAACAAATGGGAAGAGATAATTAAGCTATTATTTTACTCTAGCATAGCATTATGCTAATTTTCCACAAACAAGTATCACTATGTTTTATATAACTTTTGTGATATGCTGAGAAATATTTTATGACATCACAATGATGCACACATTGCTTCGATGTAGGGCAACACAGATTGACTTGTCCTGACCATGAATGGGGAACTTATGTATCTTTGTACTAAATGTTTACCAAGTGCCTATGTATATGCATGCACCCACTGAAATTCATTTCTTTTCAAGAGATGACTTTGGCACAAAGATTGATCTAGGGTGCTCCCGCATCATGCAGTACACATTTGAGAACTGACGGCTTAAGACGTAGTTTATAGATTTATAAGTCATGTTTTCAGTGATTTTATTGATGATGGTGTATGGTGCCCATGATCCTCATTATTTGACTTCTAACTTCATGGCAATTGCTCTTTTTGGTCCTCAGTTAGACTCCTCACAAGTTAACGATGACCCCACTTACCTCAGGTTTCCAGTAGGAATCACTCATATTGTAATAGGTACCCCCCTGCACTTTGGAAGTTTTGTGAAACTGCGGTCCGTGGTTGGGACCTGTTCTCAATCCCTTCACCAGGCCTTATTGACGTGTTCCAATAATAATGAAACCAACATGAAGTAATACATATCTGTGTGTGGGTAACCATCAATCTTTGTAAATGACAAAATGTCATGTAAACAAAACAAAGGCAACACTGGATATGTTTCTTCTCGTTTATGAAATTCTGTCAATATCTTCCTTAGGCCATGCTGAGAAGTTTCAGAACCTTTTCATTGGTAATGTTCTTCTGCCCACAGTGCCCATTGTAAATGGACTTTTTTGGTCAACAAAAGAAACCAGCCAAACAAATAAGTTGCATTTCCTTTTTCTGTGTGTGTATTATGAGAAGGAGTTGGAAGGAGTGGTCTCTTCACGATCCATTCTCCTAGACTATCAGATTAATTACTCGTTATCCTTCTGAGATGACTCATGCATTGGTGTTCTGGTTATGCTTGTGTTTATTTCCTTAATGCAGCCACTGATTTCCAGTTTCCATACCCTGGAATTACCACATCTACTCTCCCTTCTTTGTACCCCCCACAAGAAAACAAAGGTGGTCTTAAGTTGGTATCCCAGCCCATCTACATGAAAGCAGAAGCTTGCTGACAGATCAGGTTGCCAGTGACACATAAAAGATATCCACTCTGCACCAGTAAGCTAGTTATATTGTCCTAATGACTCAAAGAGAGAGTTCCTGGTTAGCTTTAAAAAAAATCAGCTTTTTCCCAAGGGTGAAGACTGTACCTTTAATAAGAGACTTGGCATAGTTCTATTTTTTAAAATTCCTTGACAAGAGCCGTTGGCCACCCACAGTGATAGAAAGATTAGGAAGAACAAAGACTGAATTCTAAGAATTACAAAGCAATCGGCTGAAGCTACAGGAGGAGGAGGCAGTTTGTGGAAACTGCCACTAATGCAAAACTTTTTTAAAATAGTCATACAAAGGCAACAATTTTCTGTGCATTCTGACCTGTTTTTTTCCAACTCAGTTTTATGTTTCTGTGATATTGTGGCTGAACAAGGCTGTAGAATGTCCAGGCACTTTATTTTCCTATAATTAGTTTCCTTAGCTTTCTATTTTCCCACCCTGGCAGTCATGGATAATGAAAAGTAATTTCTTTCTCTGATGAGAAAATTAGAAAGTGTTTGCTTTTGTGGTCAGAATTCCACGCTGCATCTGGACTGATATGCTGTGGTTACGACTTGGTACTCTTATTATATTCTCTGTATGCTACTAGGTGAGACCAGACTGAACTGATGATATAAGCTTTAGGAAGGAGCATGACTGTGGTAAAGAAAAATCTGTATGAGTAACAAAAAATGCAGTCACAGGATTACAAGGCTTCCATCAAGTGAAAAATTTGCATAAATATGTTCCTCTGTGTTCAGTACATCTGTGATATTTAGGAAGGTTAAGTGTTTTTCTTACTGGAACAGTCCACACTGAAGCCAGATAGTTTTGGATCATGCTGTTATAGAACGCAAACACAATGTGTAACTCACAAGAGGGAACACACACACGCACACACACACACACACACACACACACACACACACACACACACACACACACACACACACACACACACACCACTGTGTTACTACTGATGTGGTAAGACTAAACCCTAGCCAACTTGTGCAAATTGCATTTATGTATAATAGAAAAGTTTCATGATGCATGCCTCTTTGATATCAGTCGGGCTGTAAAATAAGGAGGGGAAAATGTTCTTGACAAATGTTAAGAGTTGTCTTTGTCCTCAGATTTTGTGCTTACTTGTTAATACCTGATCAGTCATGTTTCAAATTATTTTAATTTATTGTATATTTGAGATCAAAGTAGCATTGAAGAAATACTTTTAGCAGATTATGTTATGGCATCATCTTAGATATAGCTTGCTTTATTGGAATTCTTTTTTTGTTTTGGTCAGAGACTGTTTCGTTATTCCAGACAGACTGACATTGAAGCATTCTGATAACAACTCGTGTACCAGGTCTCAGGTGAGATACCTGAAGTAGAGCAAGTCAAAATGATATGGTACTGTGACCCAGATATGTTAACCAGTCTGACCTTTAGGGGCTCTGGGGGCACAGCCTCTTCCCAAAAATGGGAATTTGTGTTGTGCTAATATAACAAAGGTGAATGATACCTTTAGTCTGGGGGAATAAAATTTTGCTCCACCACAACCATGGGATTACAGTGGCTGTTCTGCACCACTCTCTTACAAACACATGATTTGGTTCATGCTTTCTGCCTCTCTAACTGACATTAGTGTACGTACCTGTGTTTTCTTTCTGAACAGTGGTGGTGTCAGCTTTAAACAAAAGGACATACTGGCATAACAGTGTGTGCCCCATACCAAGAATATTACATGCAAGTCTAGGTCAAGGGAATCCTGAAACTGTTTGTTTATTTATGCAGCAGTGGTTGGGATTGTGTTTGCAGGAGCAGGAATCCTGTCGCTGTCCTACTTTCCATGAATTCAAACATGACAACAGTATGGAGTCACAGGGTTCATAGGGTTCATGTGTCCTCTGGCACATTTCGTAGACACATGCTGGCTTTGCAGAAATCTTCTGACTTTGTATGAGTTATGAAAACCTTACTACAACAAGGGGAATGGGTTCATACGTGTTGGTCAGAGGTGAATACCTTTATGCTAGTTACACTAAAGACAAAATGTGACAGATCATGAACATGTGGTAGTATTTAGTCTTTATGAAAAATCCAAATGGGAATTGGAATATCCACTGTATTGATAAAATACCAGCAAAGAGCATTTGTTTCTGTTCAGCATTTTTTTGTGTACATTGTATTCCATAACACTTTTCAGAGTGAAAATTTGCATCAGCCATTTCTTTGAGTTTAATGCTGTGGGAACTAGGGGGAAAAGTAAGATGTTATATGTATGGTGACCTGAAATGATATTTTAAACTCTCATTTTAACCACAATCAAACAATTGGTAACTGAAAAAAACATAAACTACTGAAAGGAGACCAGGGACTGCAGAGAGTTCTGTTAACGCTTTTTTTTTCCTTTAACTAATTATCACGGAACTTCATCAGATATCAAACATAGAAATGTCCTTCTTTTTATACACCAACTTAGCCAATCACAGTAATCCATTGTTAAAACAAAAGAAACACATTAAAATCCTGCATAACACTCCACTAACACGGAGTTAAACATATAAAAAAAACTTTAAAACTATCATATTTTATTTAATTTAATTTTTTGTTTATTTTATATATATATATATATATATATATATATATATATGTGTGTGTGTGTGTGTGTGTGTGTGTGTGTGTGTGTGTGTGTGTGCGTGTGTGTGTGTGTGTGTGTTTGTGTACTAAAATCCTCTAAGAAAACAATTGAACTATTAACCTGGCTGTCAATATATACTAATAACCACTATAAACTCCACTAATAGATATTAAAACTCATCCCCCCACACACACAGACAAACAGATCTCCTAAATTTTATCTGCTTTAAAAGCAAGTAGTCTACTAATGGAAATGCTGTTATTAATACCAGGGGGCTGGGTAGCATTCAATAGTATTTACCAAAAACATTCTCTATACTCAAAAAACAAAGACCAATTTCTACTTCTTTCATTCTTATTAACCTTCTCCAATACACACACAAAAAAACAAATTTCTTAAAATTAACACAATTCACAGAATGTTTGTATAGGGCATATGAGTTGCCTTTCTTTTTAATAGCATAATTGTGTTTGTATATCTTTTTCTTAATTTGCTTTTTGTTTTTCGTATATAAAAGGCAGTATTGGACAAACACAATGCCACATATACCACCCCTTTTGTATTACGATCAAAGTTACCTCTTATCGGTAAAACTTTCTATATTGTCCAATAAACAAATTGTTAGTTTCATAAATAAACCTACATTCCTTGCAACAACCACATTTACTCATTTTCCCATTACGGGTTCTGGCTCTCGTGAAATTTTTATTTTTCTCAAAAATATTTTTCATGTTATTTCCTCTGCTATATACAACTCCAGGAATATTACCCAATTTCCTTGTTAAATCAAAAGCCCCAAACACTCCATGCAAGTTACTTTCAATAATACTTTTTAATTCCATGGAGTACTGGTCAAATGTTAAAACACAATTCGTAGTATATTTAAATTTATCACTTTTTACTGTGTTACCACTATTTGGATTTTTTAATATTGGTACATATATTTTAGCTCTCTCCCTGAGAACCAGAGCTTCCTGTTTTTCTAGTAAATGTTTAGGATATTTCCTACTCAAAAACATTTCTTTTAACAAACTCAGTTCCCTTCTTAAATATTCATCATCTGTTGTTAACCTAGAGAGTCTCTCCATCTGGCTTTTCACCAAATTCTTTTTTTACCAATATGGATGGTTGCTCTTAAAATTTAAAAACAGTATCTGAATGGGTGGGTTTTCTAAAAATCATTGTCTCATAACAATGTAAATCTGTGTTCTTGTACAAATGAATAAATAATCCCAACAATCTTGATTCACACTATGAGTAAATGACAAAAAATATGTAGTGTCACTCAAATAATCAATACATTTTGGGATTTCATTTATGTCATCATCCCATAGAATCAATATGTCATCCAAAAATTTAAAATACTTATAGACTTTATTACACATAGATTCAAAAATAAATTTTGTCTCCCATACCCATAGTACAATGTTCACAAATACTTGTGCCAAGGATGCCCCTATTGCCACCCCTTTAATTTATTTAAAATATTCCACCTGGAACCACACATAATTGTTCTTTAACACTATTTACATTAATGATATTAACACATAAATAGAATCCTGGGACAATCTAGAACCAACAATCAGAGCTTCATTAAAATATTCTAGCCCTTCATCCTGGAGAAAAGACATAAATAAATCTTTAACATCAATTCTAAGAAAAATAATAAACCTCCAGAGGCTACACTAGGTCTCATCGGTGGATCCTCGATAGACTTATGTATTTTTGGGATCCCAAAAAATGAGGGGATTAAAGGGTTCTGCACTTTTAAATAAGCCATCTCCCTTGGTTTAAATTTGTATTCCAAAAACAATTCTTCCAATAACAAATCAATCTTATGATTACTAATACTGACTGCATTTACTGAATCAGTTATAAAAAAATCACTATCGTATAAGAATTCAAGCATTTTTACAAGTATAAAGATGTTGATCCATTATAACAACCCCATCTTCTCTATCCAGTTTCATAATTCTAATTGTTTGGTTATTCACCAACTTTAACATCACTTAACATTCTTCATAAGTCAAATTATTTTCCTTCATGTGGGCTTTCTTTTTGTTATTATACATAGCTTTAATATGCATATTACATAATTTCTGAAATAGTGCCATAAAAGATAATGGGGGGGTTGTAAGTACTGCTTCTAAAAAGTCTTACCAAATCAGAATTTTCATTGCGCTTTTCATTTTCTAACATCAATCTCAAAGTAATGTTCCTTGCAAACATCTTAATGTCCAGGATATTTTCAACCATGTTCTGACTCCTATATGGTATATAATTAAAACCCCTTGAGAGCAAGGCAGCATGCTGTTCAGTTATTACAATATCGGTATAATTGTATATTTTTATGCCATCAGATTCAAAAACTATATTATTTGAATAATAATTATTGTCTCTTACTGTTAATAGTACTGTACTCACTTCCCCCTCCTCACAGGGTAGCCCATTCGCTGATATTGATCGTTCGATATTTGTCTCAACTCAATTTGACTCCTGTTGATGTTGCTGTCTCTGAGCTTTGTTTTTCAGTTGCACCAGTCTCCTTGGAGGGGGAGTTTTGTAACCTTGATGAAAATTTTGGACCTCTTCATAAAATACTTCCTGAGGACTACCATCATTAAACACTTGTCCACCAGCTCTCTCATCCATTTCAACAGACACTCTATTCCCAGAATGACCCTTTGGTAAGGGCTAAGTAGTTTTTTTTTTTTGATAGTCTTCACAATCCCATATACATTTCTCCTCCTTCCATTTCCTTATAGATTCTACATGCTGTTCCACCCTGTTAAACACAGATTTATAAAATTCCTTGTATGTCAAAAATAATGTATTGGTAGACATCTCACATTGTAATACAAGGATTTCTTCCTTCAAACTTGCCACAGTCCATTGATTGTCCCTAATTAAAAGACGCATAAAGTCCAAACCTGTTCTATTAAATAATTTCAACAAATCATGATGTAAGAGGGAACCACTTTGCAAGTTATTAGGAAACTTAAAAATCCTTAGCCCCTTAGGTACTCTTTGTGGCTTAATGCAGTCCTCAAGGAAAATGTTGTCCAGCTGTAATCTTCTGTATTTTTAAGTAATTTCTCTAACTTATATAATTTCTGTTTCAGATTATAACCAGTATCTCCATTAGCATCTATGCCTTGTCTCGGTCTATCACCATTTGATAAAAAACCTTCATTAAACCACTGCAATAATTCATTACTATTAATCAGGCAATAGACATTGTTCACCAGTGATGTTACCATTCAAATGCTTTTTTCCAATCATCATGCTCCCCCACACAACACCTCCGAATACGCAGTACTGTCTTGTGTGAGGTTAATGTTCACTTGATTCAACATATTATTATTATTGATTGCCATCTAAACACCAAAACTGTCCCTCTCTCTTTAAGTAGAATTGCATCAATCTTTGTATTAACTTGAGACATCAAACAAATAAGCTGCGTTAAACTTACAGTGAAGCCTGAGTCTCTGGCATTACCTCTCGTCTCCATGACATCCAGATAGTTTACAAACCAGGAAATTCAATGTTGAAAAATGGTTTAAACCAAAAGGAACCACTGCTGTCCAAGGTCTGGTGCAAAACCACACGCTCCTTTTCAGTAACATGAAAACTCCACAAAACCACAATCAAACAATTCTTGGTAACCAAAAAAAAACATAAACTACTGAAAGGAGACCATGGCCTGCAGAGAGTTGTGTTAGTGCTTTCATTCCTTTAATTAATTATCATGGAACATCCTCAAACATCACCCATAGAAGCGTCCTTTGTTTTATACACCAACTTAGCCAATCACAGTAATCCATTGTTAAAACAAAACAAACACATTAACAATCTTGTATAACACTCCACTAACATGGAGTTAAATATGCACAAAACCTTTAAAACTATCATATTTTATTTAATTACATTTTTTGTTTATTTTAATGTTGGATAAAATTTAGGGGATCTGCTTGTGTATGTGTGTGGGGGGGATGAGTTTTAATATTTAATAGTGGAGTGTTTAGTGGTTATTAGTATATACATTTTTAAATTCCAGCATTGTGTTGGATTTTTACTTTTCTATTGACAGCCAGGTTAATAGTTCAATTGTTTTCTTAGACGTTTTTAGTACACACATACACACACACACACACACACATATATATATATATATATATATATATATATATATATATATATATATATATATATATACATACACCGAAAGTTCACTTACCCAATAAGCCGAGACAAAAAGGCTGACAACCGCAGAACACCAATATCCCGGAATACCGATTTCCCACTCCAGGTAAGTAACCGCTTGGCCACCCTGTTGAACTTTGCCCCTTACCCCCACGGCAGTACAATCTCGGAGTTGGTATATTTAGTTAGGGTGGCACACCCCCCACATGGGGGGTGTGGGGGTGAATCCCTCCACATGGATGGGTATACTTTCATTTGGTTTTACTGTTTTTTCAGGATGGCCAAGTGGTTACTACCTGGAGTGGGAAGTCAATTTTCCAGGATGTCGGTGTTCTGCTGTTGTCGGCCTTTTTGTCTCGACTATCTGAAAGTCGGGTAAGTGAGCTTTTGGTCTACTGAAGTAGATCTATATATATATATATATATATATATATATATAAAATAAACAAAAATTAAATTAAATATGATAGTTTCAAAGGTTTTGTACATGTTTAACTCCATGTTAGTGGAGTGTTATACAGGATTTTTAATGTGTTTGTTTTGTTTTAACAATGGATTACTGTGATCGGTTAAGTTGGTGTATAAAAAGAAGGGTGTTTCTATGTTTGAAAGTTCCGTGATAATTAGTTAAAGGAACAAAAGCGTTAACAGAACTCTCTGCAGTCTGTGGTCTCCTTTCAGTAGTTTAAACTCTCAGTTTAACAGAAATAGAATTTTTTATGAAAAAAGTTGAAAGAGTAGCTCAAAGTACTATGAATTTGCTGCTGGTGGAATATATATACTGCTGCATGGCTGAATGCTAAGAAGCAGAGGGCTGTAGTGATATCAGGAACAAGGAAAGTGAAGTCATGGAGTATTTAAAGAGTCTTTTTCTGATTCTACCACCCTTCGCTGTGTGTTCTTATTTAGCACATTTATTAAATTATCACTTAAGATGTAAGTAGCCATTACACTAATAGAAAGGAAAACAAACCATATTAACATTTTTTTCATTTACATACGTTATACATTTATATGTTTCTTTCTTCCTTTTTTTATGACAACGGTCCAACATTACATAAATTGCTCAGTTCCTTCCCTCCCTTAAACCTCACTCTTCCTGCTGGACATTATTATGCATGTATTATTCCAATAATTTCCCTTTTTCTATGTAATTTACTAATTTCCTTCTCTAGCAATCTCACTTCCATTTCTTTTCTATTTTTACAATATTCAGTGCTTCAAGTATAGTTGGTTGAGATTTTCCATTTTCTAGTAACTGCTTTTTTGATAGCCAATAGAATTAAACTTAATAAGGCTTTACTATGTCTAGGCAGTTCAGATGTGTCCCATCTCAAAAGAATCATTTCCTTAGTTACAGCTATTTGCTCTCCCAGTATCACTGACAGAGTACTCTGTAGGGAATTTTTAAAAATCTGCCAACTCATTACACTCCCAAAAAACATATTCCCAGTTATCTCTTTCTTCCTCATCAGACTTCCAACATTTGCTTTCTTCCTGAGTAAAAAGTCTTTGAAGTTTGATTGGGTTATAACAATACCAGTTCAAATACTTCCAAGCAAAAATCCCAAACCTTCTGGATTTTGTTGCATACTTGGGAACTGTATATATGTCCTCTCATTGATCCCTTGTAAATTACTTTTCCGGTCTCTCTTCCTAATCTTTTTTTAACTTCCTCTGATTGATTTGTATAGTTAGGATGCAGAATTTTATACGGCCTACTAATTATCCTTTTTCAACACCAGCATCTCTTCTAGATTTGACTCAAACTCTAGCACAGCAGGTCTTTCATTTAGGACTAGCCTGTCCCTTTCTCTTTGCCTATGCTCTGATGTAAATCCCTGGTTGGAAGGCAGTCTCTAAACTGAAGTCCAAACTTCCTCCTGGCCTCATCCCAATATATTACCTTTCCCTGCTCCCATTACATTGGCTCCTTTCCAATTTTCAACAGTAAATTCCAGGTCCATCTTGCATATTTTCTGTAACCCTACTTGCAGCCATTCATTTTAGGAATATCTCCTTCACCATTCCCGTGTTGGCTTAGTTCTTAGAATACCTTCTGCAACCTTATGAATATCATATTCTGTATAGTTATTACTACTCTTAAGGATCTACATCCATAACCCCACTCTTTCCTTGTTTCTTGAACTTCACACCAGCTTCACCATCATCCCTTTCCATTTTAAATTATAACCTTCTGCTTGTGTTATGTATATGACCCTTAACTGTGTAGCTCTAAAATACTCCTTCAAATCAGGTTACCCCAAACCACCTTGTTCTATTGGGAGGATCAACTTAGTCAGTGTGATGGGTTAGCCTAGCAGTTCGCATAGACGATGAAGGCTCCGAGCTGCAGTTCGCATAGAAAATGAAGGCTCCGAGCTAGCAGTTCACATAGAAGATGAAGGCTCCGAGCTAGCAGTTCGCATAGAAGATGAAGGCTCCGAGCTAGCAGTTCGCATAGAAGATGAAGGCTCTGAGCTGTTAATGAGCTGCTTCTGGTGGTCAGTGGTCAGTCTGAGGATGTCACTTATCCAGGCAGTTCTCTGAGGTCTCTCCTGAAAAGGGTCACTTGTGTCCAGTGGGCTTATCCAGTTATTAAATCAATAATAATGATAATAATCATAATAATAGATGTATATCCTATCATCTGGCACTTGCACATGATGTTGCCTTAAGGGTGTGTATTTTTTAATTGTACATATTAGCACTGGAATGAGTGTGATGGTCTGTTGTGACCTTGGTGATTGGAGTGGGATGGCTGGATTTGTACTAGTTTTGTTTTGTAGAAGGGAGACTGCTGTATTTATCAAATGTGAGTTAAACTGCGAAGCAATGCTTTCGGACTTATTGTTGGGAAATGGGCTGGGTTGGGTTGATTTTCAAGGACTGTGCAGCGTATCTTTAATTTCCAGAAGTTTTTTTTTTGATTGTTTGATGAATTTTGGGTGTTGCTATGATAAGATTTTTGTCCTGTTTATGCATTGTTTGCTGTGGTTTCTTAACTTCCTATATTGTTGTAGAGAAGTTTCAGACTTGATTTGTAGCCATGACTTCCAGATTTTATCTCTAAGTTGCATGAGTGAATTGATTTTTTTATTTTTTTTTTTTTAGTTAACCCAGTACCTAGTTTGTTTTTAACTCTCTTAGTTCATAATGGTGCTTGCTCCATTAATTAGAAATAGTGTATTAAATGTGTCTACTGCTTCATTAAGGGGAAGAGTTTTAAGTGGAGCCCAGCTGATCTGGAGCAGGATGGAAGTAAAACTCTCTTTATTGAAGTTACTGAGGTTTCCGAGTATGTTTATAGTGATGAACCTTCTAGGACTGTTTTGGGTGTCTGATTATGTAGCTTAGCCCGTCGCATAGGCTATCAGGTAGGGAGCCACTTGTGGCAACATTGTTTGGGTGGATGTCAGAATTCAGTATAGGATGAATTCCTTAGATGTGGCCTTCTTAATTCTAGTTGATGCCATGATCATTTGAGAGAAGCCGTACAGATGAACTGAATTTGATGCGCTTTGTAGGGCTATCTTTTGTTAGTCTGCTAACATCTCCTAGTAAGATGGCTTCCTGTCTTATATTGGCTGAGATCCAGGAAAGGATTTCTTCTAGTATGGAAATGTTGTTACCACATGGTATTGTACAGCCTTATGATGGCTAGAGATTTGTGAGTATTCAGTTTGAGGAGTGGGATGAGAAGTTCAGCATTGTTGAAGGTGGGCATCACATCATGGTAAGTGTGAGCTCTAAAACATTTCTGCAGAAAAAAAAGTTTTTCACTGTGGTTTTCTGGGCAGGGGGTGGGGTCGGGATGTGAATATCCAGTGAGATTAGTTTATGTTCTGATCTTACCAGTGAGGGATACACTTCTGCTCTGGAGCATAGAGTCCCCATGTTGGTGATGATCAGGTCCAGTATGTTTTCCCCTCTTGTGGGAGTGGTAACAAGTTCTTCCATAGCATTTGAGTTTATAAATTCTAAGAACCTTTGAGCTAGGGTGTTGGAGCTAGAGTAATGCTCCCAGTCTATGTTTGGGTAGTTGAAGTCGCCCAATATAATGGTGTTTGGAGAGACCTTCATATTTTCCAGTGTTCTCAGGAAGGCCGAGTGGGGTTCCTGGGTTTGGGAGGGTGGTCTGTAGCAGGCTATAAACTGGAAGGCAGTTTTACCCACTGTTAGTTGCACATGGATAGTCTCTGATGCTTTGTGCTGTGCCACCAACCTGGAGGTGTGGGTATCTTTGACGAATATCGATACTCCCCCTCCTTTTGTGGTTCGGTCCAAGTTTTGGGGCCATAAAGCATGGTATGAGGTATAACCTGGTAGTGCTGGGGTGCTCTCGGGAGCCTTGAACCAGGTTTCTGTTACTGCACAGATATCGATGTTCTCCATGCTAAGGAGAGTTTTGAGTGCGTGCATCTTGAGGTTTAGACTTCTGGCATTGAGTAACATTACTCTTAGTTTCTTATCCCTTGTGATACCTATGGAGGTGGGTTTGTCTTTTGAGCCTTGCCTAAAAAAGGCACTATGGGGGTAGCAAGAGCCTTTGCTAATATCCGAAAGCCCAGGGTTGACAGGTGTAAGCCATCCCTAGCAAAGCATCATGGCTTGTTGAGCATGTCATCCCAGGCTGACAGGCATTGGATCCCCTTTGAATGACACCAATACTTAAGCCAATTGTTGAAATTGATCATCTTGTCTTCATATTGTGGCATCATTCTTGGTGAGGGTAAGATGCTACTCAAGGTCAGGGTCATACCGGCCTGGGCTACATGTTCAGAGAGCTCCTCTATGTCTCTTTTCATGTAGTCCAGGGAGGTACATCTCAGGTCATTCACACCAGCATGGACAATGACTGAGTCATATTTGTACTTGCTTTGGAGTGACCTGAGTGCTTGTGCTATGTGGCGGGTCCTAGCGCCCAACAGGCAGCTCACCGTCACCTTCTCCTTGTTCAGCCTGGTTAGTGGGACGTCAGTGTGCCTGATGATAGAGTCACCTATTACAAGTGTATCAGGTTTGTTGTTTAGCCTTAAGGGCTGTGACTGTTCGGCACACTGGCTTTGTGAGCTATGTGTTGCACGTGTTGTGTTTTGGGGTAGCGGTTGCTTGGGTGTCTGCTTTGGAGGTCTCTGCTGCTTAGGCAGATTTTTATTTAGAGCCTCGGAGTATGTTTTTGTGTGTTTATGTGTTTGGTTTTCTGTCATGGTAGGTCTATGTAAGTCTGGAATTGTAGTGAGTGTGGTTTCCTTCTCCTCCTGACTGGTTACGCCAGTACTGAGTTGAGAGAGCTTAGCCTCCAGTTTGGCTATATGGTTGCATCTCTCACATGTGTTGGAATTTGTTGGGAGGAGGAGAGGGTTGTCTGTGTACATGAGGCAGTTGTAACCTTGCCTTAAGATTCCCAGATTCACCAGCTGGACCGGAGAGGAGATTGACAACTGACCTTTGGACATGCTAGAATAGTATTGGGAATTCCTTTATAATTGATAAAAAGGGCCAATGGGGAACAAGGTAGTTGTGCTGTGTAGTTTCCACCATTGCACAAAAACATGTTGGTTGAATGTATTCTCTGTACTGTATCTGCATTTTTATGCACAATATATGTATGGATAGAGTATTTGGTTGAATTTACCATTTGCCAAATGATTTTTTAGTGTCAGAAGTGGTGAAATGTAAATTTTGTGAAATGGTGGAATAGTCAAAGTGTGCAACATTGAATGTAAGGTAAGTTGGACTGGGTAGTAATATTAATGCTGAAACGTTTATTTCATAGGTTCATAGGTTGATACTAGGCTATCTGCCCTAGGGCATTTATAAGCCTAGCCAGAGTGTGTTTGGCTTTCGTCACCCTTTTAGATTAGTTGACTGTGCCCCTGTATAGTAGGTCACAGAAGGTAGCCCTTTTAAGGTTAGTTTACTGTACCTCTGTCAAGCAGGGACACAGAAGAGATCCCAGGGATAAACTTATGATCTCCCATCCATTCGTCAAGATTTCTCTTGAAGAGGGTCAGTGAGGGGCTCTGCCTAACATGGATTGGGATTTTGTTTCAGAGTGAGGGTGGCCTCTGGGATATGAATCTGTCCCTCCAGCATGTCCTATTTATTTCTGTGCTGAGGTTCAAGTCCCTGGAGCATGTAGCTCTAAGGGATTTGGATTTCCTGAGGTGAAGCATGTCCATTAATTCTGGGTTGGACATGGCTTTAGACGTCAGACACAGATCGCCTCTGAGTAGGTGGTACGCAACTGAGTAGAGCTGGAGTTTATTTAGCCAAACTGCATAGGGCATCTGTTTGAGCCCCTTGATCCTCTTGGTGAGGTACTTTTGGGGTCTTTCCAGATGCTGCAGGTGTCGGGTAAGGTACATCCCAAATGGGGCATTGTATTCAATTATGGGCCTGATAAGTGATGAGTAGAGGGGCACAATGATCTCTTTTGATCTAGATGTGAACCCTTTCATGATAAGGTGGGCTATATAGAAGGTCTTTCTAAACACTATGGCAACGTGATTGTCAAAGGAGAGACTGCTATCTACTTGGGTCCCCAAGTCCCTAATTACTTCTTCCGTACTTAATGGATTACCACCTATGTGGTAATTTGTGGGCACTTTGTTTTTCCCAAAGGGGATGACTATGAAGTTTTTGGCATTTAGCTTTAGGCCATGGCTCTGGCACCAGTTATCCATCTCTGTGAGACCCTTTTGGAGGATGCTTGTGTCAGCCGGAGAGTCGATTATGGCACCCAGTTTGCAGTCATCTGCGAACTTGGTCAGCCATAGTCCACCCATGTTAGCCTGTACCTCAGAGAAATATATACCGAACAAGAGAGGTCCCAGGACTGAGCCTTGTGGGATGCCACTTGTAACTGGTTTATAGTCTGACATGGCACCTGCTATTCTGATCATGTGGGTTCTATCCCTGAGCCAGTTTGCAACTCATCTTGTGACATAGGGGTTGATATTTAAGCTGGTAAGCTTATTTATGATGCCCAAGTGGGGTATTGTGTCAAAGGCTTTTGTGAGGTCCAGGTAGGCTGTGTGGACTACCTTCCCTTCATCTATGGCTTTGGTAACTGTTTCAAAGAAGTCGACCAGATTCAAGAGGCAAGATCTGCCCATAACAAAGCCGAATTGGGTAAGATCCAGTTTCTGGAGGTTCCCAATGTCTTTGTTTATGATTTCCATGATGATATGCTCCATAGCTTTGCAGACCAGGCTAGTCAGGCTTATAGGGCGATAGTTTCCGGGGTCTGTTGTGGCGCTACCTTTGTGGAGTGGGACCACTGTTGCTGTACGCCATTCCATGGGTACATATCCTGTAGTAAGGCTGAGATTGAACAGTGACTTTATATGAGGGTTTAGTTCTTCTTGGAGCTCGTGTAACAAACGTTTTGGCATTGGGATCGTGTGTGTATGTCTGTACTCCAGTGTTTGCAGGCTAGGATTAAAATAATGCCTAAGGAAGGAAATAGGTGTGTTGCAGGGCTAGTGTTAGCATTTTGGGTCCCCCAGCAAATGTCAAGTTGGGGGCCCCTAGACATTTCCAGACTAAGTATCACCTTGTCACTGCCACCGCTCCTAAGCTCATGCTGCAAACTTTTAGGAATAGTACACACAGACAGACTTGTAGCTTTAATGCTCTTCTTTCATTACAACAGGCCTGTCTCACAAAGGGACACATACAGTTACTGGCATTTAGCTACAATAGTGATACATTACAAAAACTCTATGTACACGTCTGGACTTAGGTGAAATGATGCCCTAAGCCTGCTGTTTCAACCCCCCCCCGCACACACACACCCTCCAGTCGTCCACTCTGACCCCCCCCCCCACTTCTTGGGCTCCCATACCATGCACATCACGTTTTTCGTATATTTTGCCTCACTCTTCAACTTTTTCAGGAAGCCATAATTATCTATATGCTCTGAAGTGCATTTTAAAGTTTTTTTTCTTTTTACACAACCTTTTCATCCACTGATGGCTTGAATAGAAATTATGATTATGGAAAGAAATCCACTGTTGCTGTTCAACTCTAATTTTCCTTGTATCTTTTCAACACACCTTTCCTGACCAAGACAGCCCAGTAATAACCACTTAGGAAATAACTCAAGTAAGACAGGCCCCAAGAAGCCATGGGGTTACAGATGTTCTTGGATGCATTTTCGAACATTTTCTTAGCCTTTTAAACCAATGGCGGTCTAAACAAAAATTGATGAGAAATAAAATCATTTCAGTCTTATTTTATTTCTTTGAAGGAAGACATAAGTTGTGCCCAAGGCTTAAACTTCAAAGCTGACAGAATAGTAGCTCACAATAAACTAACAAGCCAGTTGTTGGGGGAATACATAAGTCTTATCTGGGAATACTCCCTGCCTTCCTAACCCCCACAAAAACAGTCACTGCCTATGCATCCCTCTGGTGTTAGACAGGGATGATTGCCTTAGTCATATATTTCAAGTGACTGCTGGTATACATAATACATAGCATACCTCCTCACACCTCACCCCTAGCCCTCAAAAGCAGTCATCTGTAGATGTGCCTGATGTGTGACTGTCAGGAAAGTGAAAAAAATATTACAGCAATATATTGAAATTTGCTGCTCCTAGACAGTACACTGCACCTACACAAGCTATAGTAACCTTCTTTGTATACCTCTGAGGTTTGTGTGAAAATTAAAAGAAAAAATGACTACACTGTCCTCAACTAAAACACAAGCTATAATGACCTTATGTGCACACCTCTAAGTTTTGACTGTGATGAAAATGAAAGTGGTAATAAGCACACAACCACCAGCCCCCTGTAACCTACAGCACACACTCACACACACACGCGTGCACACGCTCACGCGCATGCACATGAACACACACACACACACACACGCGCGCACGCATACACAGACACACACACACACGCGCGTGCACACACACACACACACACACACACACACACATATACACACGCGCACACACACACACACACACACACTTGCACACGCGTGCACACACACAC
This sequence comes from Protopterus annectens, assembly GCF_019279795.1. Taxonomy (NCBI): domain Eukaryota; kingdom Metazoa; phylum Chordata; order Ceratodontiformes; family Protopteridae; genus Protopterus; species Protopterus annectens. Next base: position 115,902,663 of record NC_056739.1, read on the forward strand.
AGACACACACGCGCGCACACACACACACACACACACACACACACACACACTGTCAGGTTAAAATCTGTAATCAGAAGACGGAGTCATTTTTTCTCTTCATTTTTCCCTGACCAGCAGCAGCATATATAGGGGCCCCCACAGAGTCAAGGATGACTAAGGGAGCCCCTGCATCCATTTATACAGTCTGAGGAGTGGAATCCACCAGGTACCAAGAAGATCTAAGTGTCTGAATGTTCTGTGATACATGTTGTGCCTTTCCTTTGAAATATTGTTACTGGTTAGGTTTACTTTTTACTGATTCCCAGAAGAATAATGTGTGTGTCCTGATCAGTGGCTGCTGTTTAGCAGTCATCAAACAGCAGCAGAACTAAGTCACTTTTATTTGCCTCTGAGGAGTAATGCACACCTGTCACCATGTCTGATTTCTCAGACCTTCCCTGCTTTTCTCATACTTCTGATTTTTCCTTCATAAAAAAGTTTGATTTGCTGCTAAATCACTCAAGATTATGAACAGTCACTAAATCCCAGCATCGGACTGTTATGCTTATTGTCCAAAAATACAGGTTGATGCAAAAGGTGTTATTCTGTTAACTTTATAAGTGAATTAGAGTAATAATTAAAAGGAGTTCCTGATTTTGAGCCTTTATTCTGCTATTATTTTTGGCACTGCACTGAGTTCTTGAGTAAAGAAGTTGAGAGTTATAGTATCTGGTGTTCTGCCAGCATTTATAAAGTCCTCTGAAAGAGAGAACCATCCCTGATAATCGGAAGCATTGTCTCTTCTTAAAATCCAAAGTTTGCACTGAGATAAGTCCCTCCGTGCTACTGATCTCTCTAGTGTTTACCCTGCTCATGTTCATTATCAGCTTTATCTTAAAAGGGTCATATCACAGCCCTGGTCAGGTTAAACAGCCTAATCAGGAAATTAATACATTTTTTTCTTCCTCAAGTTTCCCCAACCAGCAGCAGCTTTTATGGGGTCTCCACACAGTTAAGGATGATTAAAGGGGGTCCCCTGCATTCATGGGTATTGCAGGGACCTAAAGCTGGCTATGTGGTTAGTTTTAGTAGAGCAAATGTCTAACAGCAGGGTATAACTAACCCAGGGGCACTTTGTCAGAGGTAAAATATTTAACGGAATTGTGATGCCTGTTACTTCATAAAACACTGTTACTATAATCAGAATATCTTTGAATTTTAAAAGAGGTATAAATAAGAGTTATTACCCATCTGGTTTATTAAGTATACAAGACTGATGTACTAGCTTTTGTTGATTTGGCAGACATTTTACAAAATGTCAGGTTAAAATAACATGCTGTGGTTGGGGCCCCCTAGAACAGGGGACTCCCAGTGACTGCAGGGTTTGCTGGAACTAAAGCCGGCTATGGTGTGTTGGTATGCTTGGGTACTGGCATATTTAGTGTTTGTGTTTGTGTGTGTTGTTTAGTGGTACATGTAGGGACATGGTGTTACAGTACACTAGTGCATAGGATTAGGGTTAAGAATAAGGGTAGCGTTAGGGCTAACACAAATGATTAAGCTGGGGGGGGGGGCCCAACCACAGCAAGTTATCTTATTTTGATATTTTATAACATGTGAGCCAAGCCAACAAAAGACAAGACAACATCCTCATGTACTTAATAAACCAGGTGGGTAATAATTGTCATCTATATTGCCTTTAAAACTGAAAAAATATTTCTGGTCATAGTAACAGTGTTTTGCCAAATAACAGGCTTCGCAATTGCATTAAATGTCTTACCATTGACATAGTGCCCTTGGCTTAATTAAGTCCTGCTGGTGGACATTTCATTAAAACTAACATTAATGGCAGCTTTAGGAACCTGCAGTACCAGTGGCTGAGTGGGATGGGGGCTTCAATCATCCTTGCCTGTGTGGGGGCCCCCACAAAAGCTGATGCTGCTTGGAGAAGAATTAGAAGAAAAATATGCATTTATTTTCTGATTATGCTCTTTAACTGAAACAGGGTTGTGATGTGATCCTGTTAGGGTAAATCTGATAATCACTGAATGAATATGATATGGGCAAGGTGAGTGCTACAAATCAGCAGATCAGCCTGACTAAGTGCTTACCATGGATTTTAAGAAAAGCTGATGCTTCTGATCCTCAGGGATGGTTTTCTGTTTCAGGGAGTTTTATAAATACTGGCACTGGAAGGAATTCTGGGCAAATCCAAAAATAACAATAGAATAAAGGCTTAAAAATTCAGGAACCCATTTTAAATATTACTCTTATTCACTTAAAAAGTTAACAGAATGGCACACGTTTAATCAACATGAATTTTTGGGCAATAAGAAGTAGGAAACTCTGATGTATGGGTTTATTGACTGTCTGGGAGGTTACCTATTGAAATGTTGGCACTTGAAATGCCTGGTGCTGATATGTCACAAAAAAAAAAAAAAAAGACTGAAAATCTAGGAGAAAAGTGATTCTCAAACATTATTCTTCTCCAATGTTCTTTTTGGCAGGGGGCAAACCCCTGCAACCCCACACCCCCAAACACACATACACACACACACACACACACACACACACACATATATATATATATATATATATATATATATATATAAGGTCTGTATTAAAACACCAAACTTTCAAAATTTTGAGTGTTCTAATATCGAACCCTATTAATCGAAAATGTAAAACATCGAACATACAGAACCGCAAATTTTTTCCTAGGGAAAAAATTCTCTGTTCCAAAACACATACACACAAAACAAGCACACCAAACAAACAGCAATCCACACACATACAAGTAAACTCTTACACCTAACCCTGCACTAAACTATACATACACCACTAACTATCCACTTACCTTAACCCAAACCCTAACCCTAAGGTCGTCACTATCGCGCAGTCACCTCAACCACGCCCTAACCCTAACTCACCTACTCCGCCCTAACCCTCATGTCCACACAATAGCACACTTACCTGACCCGCACCCTAACCCTAACTCATCTAACCTGCCCTAACCCTCACATCCACATAATCGCACACTTACCTGAACCTGACCCGTAACTTTGCACCACAGCGCTGAAAACACTGAAGCAACAGAAATGGACTACCAAATTCTTTCCCTAGGAAAAAATTCAGTTTTCTGTTTCTTCGATATTTTCAGCGTTCGCTGAAAATGGGTCGATATTAGAACACTCAAAAATTTGAAAGTTCGGTGTTCTAATATAGACCCTATATATATATATATATATATATATATATATATATATCACTTCCATTGTGTGGTGACAACTTTAATTTTTATCACACTCAAACCTTAGAGGTATGCACAGGTGGTCATTATAACTAGTGTCTGGGCTGCAGAAAAGTGCTCATTGCTGCTTTTACTTTTTTTCACAGGCCTCAGAGGTGTACAAAGAAGGTGACTATAACTTGTGTAGGGGTAGGCATATCTACATGTATATATATATATATATATATATATATATATATATATATATATATATATATGTATGGGAGCAGTCACTTAAAATACATGACTGTCGTCATTTAAGCCAAATAGATGCACAGGCAATGACTGTCTTTTTGGGGGGTTAAGGAGGCAGGCAGTATTCCCAGGACAGGATTTGTATATCCTCACAATACACAACAGTTGTCTTTAGTTTATTATGAGATACTATTTTGCTAGCTGTGAGCATTAAACTTTGGGCACAACTTATGTCTACCTTGAAAAAAAAGACTGAACTTTTTTTCTTTATTATGATTCTTGTTCAGGCCCCAATTGGATTAAAAGGTTAGAAAAGGCTCTAAAATGCATCCTGGAGCATCTATGACTTCTGGGCGTCCCAACTTAATTGGGTTATTCCCTAAATGGTTATTACTGAGCTGTTTTGGTCAGGAAAGTTGTGTTGAAAAGATGGAAGGAAAACTAAAGTTTAAGAGCAACACCAAATTTATTTTCTTATTAAGAGCAACACCAAATTTCTTTTCTTACTAACTTCTGTTCAAGCCATCATTAGATGAAAAGGTTGTGAAAAAAGAAAAAAAAAACTTTAAAACACACTTCAGAGTATACTGAAAGCCATGGCTTCTTGAAAAGTTGAAGAGTAAAGTAAAATGTGAGAAAATGAATTTAAAGCCCTGTACTTTGAGTTGTTGTAATGTATTATTGTGGCAACTAAATGCCAGCAATTGTGGATATCCCTTTGAGATGGGCCAACATAGTGTGGTATACAGTAATCATTTGAAATGTCAGGACCCACTACAGCTAGTCCCAAAACATGGAGAAATTGAATGGATTAAAGAATGGATGTACATATACTAAGTCCTTCGGAATATTCCTTTTTCTCAGAGATATGGCAGTCTTGGAGTTGGTATATATAAGTTTGGAGTGTGTGGAGGGCTTGACCACATAGGAGGGTGCAGGGCGGCTTGCTTAAAGAGGTTTTAAGGGGAAGAGTGATTTTTGAGATTCATTCTTCAGTGTTTTCAGTCTTTTTTTGCCTTTTTGGCTCTCCACATTGGGGAGCCCTGGTACACAGGCCTATGCAGGGCAGTCTGTGCATACTACTCCTAAAACTTTGCAGCATGAAATAAGAAGTTGCTTATAAGGGGTGGCAGTGACTGGGTGATACTCAGACTGGAAGTGCCAAGGGGCTCCCAACTTGACATTTGCTGGGGACCCCCAAAATGCTAACACCAACCCTGACTGGACTGTCTTTGTTCTGATAGAGTCTAGAGCAGCAACAGTCATCTCTCTGCATAAAGAGGGACCATATACTGACCGGGAAATTATAGACCCATAGGTTTGACTAGTTCTATATGTAAGGCCATGGAAAGAATAATCATGGACCCGATAAATAACGACAGAGGAAACCTCCAAACACTGGAATTGACCCAATTCACCTTTGTCAAGGGTAGGTCATGCCTACTGAATCTGGTGGATTTCATTGAGAAAGTCACTAAGGCTATAGATGAGGGTAAAACAGTACATACCACCTACCTTGACCTGGCCCAAGGTATTTGACACAATTCCCCACTCGGGTATTATAAATAAACTCACAAAACTGGGTGTAAATCCCTATGTCACCAGATGGATATCCAGTTGGCTCATAGACAGGGCACATGTGGTTAAAGTGGGTGAATCCAGATCCAGCAAGAGGCCAGTTACCAGTTTTGTGCAACAGGGCTCAGTGTGGGACCACTCCTGTTTGGAATATACTTCTCTGAAGTCAAGGCTAATGTGGAAGGCCTCTGTATGTTTAAGTTTGCAGATGACTGCAAGCTGGGGACAGTCATTGAATCCCCAATGATGTAGATATCCTCCAGAAGGCCAGAAGGGTCTAGATCAGACAAATGATTGGTGCCAGAACCATGGCCTAAATCTAAATGTGAAAAAATGCATTATCATACCCTTTGGGATGTAAAATACCACTGCAAATTGCAACATTAATAGCACAGTCCTAAGAGTGAGAGATCTATGTACACAGATAGGTAGTAATCTGAACATTGACCGCCATGTGTCCACAGTGGTGAGAAAGTCCTTCTATGTGGCACAACTTATAAGTAAAGGTATGGCATCCAGATTCAAGGAAGTTATAGTCCTGCTGTACTCAGCCCCCCTCATTTGACCAATAATCGAGTACAGTGCATCATTTGGCATGTACTTGACTAGGCACTTACAGCAGCTGGAGTGTCCTCCAAGGTTCCTCACAAAACCTACTGACTATTAAGGGGTAACCTATGCCTGAACAACAAGACACTCACAAAGCCAGGCCTGATGGAGCTGCTACATATCCACAAGTCAAACAGTACAAGGGTCACCCTATCTACAGAACTAAACTTGGTCAGTGACTCAAACAACGCATGCTGGAGAAACAGATATGTGTATCAGAGATTGCCCCATTCTTTGGAACAGTCTTCCTATTCACACTAAGCAGACCCTTCCTTGGCCCTGTTCAAACACAGTTTAGATCAATGAATGGGGAACTGCAAATTCACACCTGGGTAGTACCCATGTCCCTTATGGACAGATACAGTCTAAAATATTCAAGGCATAGGCACAAATCCATGCCATCCTATTGCCCTTAGGGGCCATATATTGGGCAATATTGGGTTATATTGGCTAGGCTTGTAAGGGCTCTTAAGCCATTAGCCTAGTAATCTCCTATGAACCCCCTAGTAAACAGATGAGTTTAAGTGCTTGCAGTACTTTTATAAAACTGCATTAACATGGTTTATTTCCCACCTTGCTGCATCCCTTATGTCTCCTTCATTATGTAGACAAATGTTACCTGTACTGCACCCCTCTCTGTGTTCAGTACATAGTGTAACTACTCTGTACAAACATGTGTTAGTTTATAGTATATTTTAATGTACTGCTGTTGTGGTCTTTTCCAAAGATTGACTTACTGTAAGGTTTTTAAGGTACAAATAACTTTCTTGTTTTATACTTGCATTTTAGCATCAGGAAGTGCGATTCTGAAATACAGGGTATATAGCTCACTGATTTTCTAAGCCTGTATACATATTTTTATTTTAATATCTTTAATTCTGAGCTGTTTTACATTCAAAGTTGTCTCTCTCACCTACATGCAGTGTTACCATGTCACAGAACTGGCAATATGTGAATCCATAGGTATGTGTACTGGGCAAATGACCACAAGGGCCTTTATAAGTTAGCCATGTTTCCCAAATCTCTGGCAGCTTTTGGTATCCTTGGTGGTGTAAGCAGGGGTTTGGGAGATGAAACAGTTACAGGCTGCCTATGTCCTTTAGAGACATGGGTGCCAAACTAGGGGTGAATTTCCAGTTCCCCATCCAGCTGTCCAAATTACACCTGAATTGGGTAAGTGAGGAAGTCAACTTCACATGGATGGGGATGCTGTATCCCAAGGCTAGTCTAACGCAAATGCTTATACTGACTCCAGATCATAGGGCTGGCCTTGAATGAAGGTTCACACTGATTACATGCTTCAGTGCTGGTGGTGTACAAAGGCTCATACTGACTGCTTGCAGCAGGCTGATTATTTGCCTTCTGTACACCCCTCCTGCCCCATCCCAGATTATACCCCAGTGGCTTTACCTTTATAGTCAACAAACTATGCATGCCTGTATCACATAATTTCAATAACACTTAATTTTTAACCAATATACATTATATAGGCAGCACAGCGGTGCAGCACTTAATGTTGTTGCCTCACAGCAAGAGGTTCTCGGGTTCAATTATTGGCTGGGGTGCCTTCTGTGTGGAATCTGCATGTTCTCCCTGTGTTCATGTGGGTTTTTTCCAGGTACTCTGGTTTCCTCCCACATTCTAAAGACATGTATATGGAGTGTTTCTCCCCGGGCCTCTGCTGAAAATAGGCTCTGTCCTAGTCAGACTTTCCCAGTCAACAAATGTTAAATATATAAATAAAACAAATAAATAAGCTACATGTCATGCAAAATTAAGTCAATAAATCATATTAAATAAAGTAGTTCATAAACAAATATTTCCATAACAAGTGTACCTAATAATCATATTCAAAATATTTCTAAAAAATGGGTATCCTCACAATTACTTCACCTAAACTGTTACTTTGTACAAATTGTCTATTTTTTGTAATATATAGACACCACTAGAAAATCTTCTTTTAACAACCATTTATCAATTATAAGACAAAACATGATACACAATTGCATGTTTTACCAGTACTACCAAAAATCTGACATCCAGAAATAATATACCTACATATTATTTATTTTATCACAACAGAAACCTACACTCCAAGTAAAAATGATAAAAAGGAAGTTGTTACAAATCATTGTAACTTACTGTTAACACAATAAACTAAGTAGCTGCCATTGCTGACTCACTGCTATCCAAAGGCATGTGTTTTATGCAATACCTCACAATGGCAACCATACAGCAATCTCTGATTGCATCAACCACTATATATTCCTTTATTAATACTTCTTTTTGTTCCTATGCAACCATTCTCACAAAAAGTACTATATTTAACATACAAACCTAAACAAAGACTATAGCCACACCAAACACAATTGTTATTTAAACATATTTATTGAATTATCACTTGTGACAAAGGCAAACTTACATTTATATAAAAGTAATCAAACCATATTATGACTCTCGCATTTACAAACATTATCTATCACATATATTGTTTTATATATCATATAATCTAAGCAACATTACATAAATTATTCAGTTCCTGCATTCTCTTATACCTCATACCTCCTCAAAAACATTTTCTGCATGTTTTGTTCCCACAATTTCCAATTTTACTATGTAATTTACTCCTACACTTTTCTAAAGATCCCACTTCCTGTTTTTTTATCTCTGTTATAATATTCACCATTTCAAATATAGTTGGTTTAGATTTTGATTTCCATTTTCTAGTAATTGCTTTTTTGGCAGCTACAAGAATTAAACTTAGCAAGGCCTCACTATGCCTAGGCAATTCAGATCTTGTATCCTAGCTCAAAAAATCATTTCCTTAGTTACACCCATTTGCTCACCCACTATTGCCAACTGAGTAATCTATAGGGAATTTTTAAAGTCTACAAACTCATTATACTCCTAAAACATATGCTCCCAATTACCTCTTTCTTCCCTGTCACAACTTCAACACTTGTCATCTACCTGAGGAAAAATTTGTTGGAGTCTTCTTATAAAAACACAGTTGTTAATAATAATATTCTCTCTGGCACATTGAAAGAAATCCAGGATCCACTTAGTATAATCAAACAATTTTACCTCCCCTGAAACAGCAACATAAGACTAAAATGCCCTCTATGAATGCCAAGAGTATTTCTAATACAATAACTGAATTATATAATTGAATCAAGATGTATAAACCTGATATATTAGCTTTTGCTGAAACTTGGCTAAAACCAAAAACTGATATTTGTGTATTTTTTATTTAACTACAATAAAATATTTTTTAAAGATTTCTATTCAAAGTAAACACAGCAGTACAACATATTAATATTCAAGAGAAGAACAATTGTATAAAAAAACAAAAAAATAAACTTTTTACAATAGTGTCTACAGCAAAACAATTCAGAAAGATTTATAAGTACTTTAGTTAACATAACAATTGTAAAATGTGTAAATCAATATACTTCTAACACTTCAATTTTAACCAATTATTATATTCCGATATAATCTTATTTTTTTATCATCTTAATAGTAATCAATTAATTCTGACATACATTTGCAATATTTATAAATTCTATAAACAAGGATGAATGAAACATTTAAGGTGCACACATTAAGGTATCTGTAATTGCTGGACACATTTGTGTATGCATGATTATTCATGTGCATGTGCGTATGCATGTGTGTGTGTGTGTGTGTGTGTGTGTGTGTGTGTGTGTGTGTGTGTGTGTGTGTGTGTGTGTGTGTGTGTGTGTGTGTGTGTGTGTATTTCAGTTCTGTATATGTGACAGACAGTTTCTTTCCCTCTGCATCTGTTTGTGTGTTTAAATATGTGTCTATGTATAGGTGTGTAGACTTCTTTAAATACTTATATAATGTATATATCTTGGATCTTCTCCCTGCAACAATATTTACATATGTTACATCACATTTGAAACATTAGGTATTGGAAATAAATATAAAAATGTATTTAATAAAAGTAAAACAAATGCAAAATAGTTTAACTCCCTGTTTTCTAAGTACAATAACAACCACAACGAAATATTGCTGGGATAAATGGTCTTACGAAAAAATCAAATACAACTGCACACCATCCAGAACACAGTAGGACCACAGCATGATCCAGGCTTGTTTCAAAAATACAGAATATTCATACACTTAATGTTAAATATAAAATGTTATTAAAAAGGTAAGCGCTTTCACAAAACTGCTTCTTCAGACCACGAATTAAAGAGTATAGTTACTGCATTTAAATAGCACAATCTAAAACAATTAAAATGATTATCCAATTACCATTAATTGGCTCATAGTCTCAAATACTAGTCTTAAAGGCATCATACTCATAAGAACACAAAATAAAATCCCTCTAACGTACCCCCTCCCTCTTCATTTTCAAGAAGGGGTAGAGGGAAATATGGTCATTCAAACATTTTCCACAGTCAGTCCTCAGTCTTATAATCCACTTAGCCTCCACTGACTCAGTATAAGTTTTAATATCCTCTAATCTATTGTAGGGGCCACAATGTATCTCACCATAAACTTAAAAGTATGTTGATCTCCCTTGTCCTTAACATGTTTTGCTAAGGCATTATTGGGAAAGCTTGTTCTAATATTATACAAATGCTCTCTTATATGGTGTTTAAGGGGTCAGTTTGATTTTCCTAAATAAAAAGCCTGACATTCATCACAGGTAGCTAAATAGACAACGTTATCAGTATTGCAGTTTGCCGAGATAAAATTTTTCAAGATACATCCATTATCTAGATGCTTAAACTGAAAAGTCTTGTTAATATATGTATAATAATTCCATTGTTTACATGGTACAGTGCCTGTTGCCACATCTTGGTCAATTGTTTCTACACTCATAGGGTAACATAACATCCTCTTGATATTTCTCTTGTTTTTAAAACAAAATGAGGGTGTATCACCAATTATATCCCTAATCTTGGGTTCTGCTGTTAAAATATGCCAATGCGTCTCAGTAATTAGAGTTATCTTATTACATTCATTAGTGCATTGTAGTGTCATGGACAAGGGGCGTCTAACTGTATCACTCTTAATAACATTAGATTGATCAGAGAAATAGGGCTTAGCAGGGGATGTCCGGATCTATATCCACATAACTCCTTTCCTTAAATCTTATTCATAAATTGCCTAGCTTTATCTGAAAATCAGTATCAGATACATGTAACCTTGAAAATCGCATGCCATGTCCTTTGACCACATTACGGAAAATGTCTGGGCGATGCCTACTTTTCCTGTGGAGATAGGTGTTCCAGGCACAAGATTTTCTATAGACCTTATAGACCCATTGTCTGTTCTCCATATTTTGTCAAGAAAATTAATCTTAACTAATGAATAAGTTATCATGAACTTGAAAAAGGACTCTGTGGGGTTTACATACTCAAAAAACCGAAGTAAATCAGCAGATGATCTCCCTTTCCATATAAGAAAAAGGTCATCCACAAATCTATGACAGAACAAGGTCTTATCACTAAACTCTGGCTTAGAGATGATATACTTACTGATGATATTCATGACACTACATTGCACTAATGAATGTAATAAGCTAACTTGAATTACTGAGAAGCATTGGCGTATTTTAACAGCAGGACCCACGATTAGGGATATAATTGGTGGCACCCTCATTTTGTTTTAAAAACAAGAGAAATATCAAGAGGATGTTATGTTACATTAAGAGTGTAGAAACAATGGGCCAAGATGTGGCAACAGGCACTGTACCGTGTAAATAATGTAATTGTTGTATATATATATATATTAACAAGACTTCTCAGTGTAAGCATTCAGATAATGGACGTATCGTTAAATTTTTTATCTCGGCAAACTGCAATACTGATAGCGTTGTCTATTTAGCTACCTGTAATGAATGTCAGGCATTTTATTTAGGAAAAAGAAACAAACCCCTTAAACACCATATAAGAAAGCATTTGTATAATATTAGAACATGTTAAGGACAATGGAGACCAACATACTTTCAAGTTCATGGTTATAGACATTGTGGTCTCTCCAAATAGGTTAGGGGATATTAAAACTTATACTGAGTTAGTGGAGGCTAAGTGGATTATAAGATTGAAGGTTGATGGTGGAAAAGGTTTGAATGACCAAGTTTCCTTCTACCCCTTCTTGAAGATGAAGGGGGTATGTTAGAGGGATTTTATTTTGTGTTTTTATGAGTTTGATGCCTTTAAGACTAGTATTTGAGGCTGTGAGCCAATTAATGGTAATTGGATAATCATTTTAATTGTTTTAGATTGTGCTATTTAAATACAGTAGCTATACTCTTTGATTCATGGTCTGAAGAAGCAGTTTTGTGAAAGTGCTTACCTTTTTAATAACGCTTTATATTTAATGTTAAGTGTATGAATATTTTGTATTTTTGAAACAAGCCTGGATCGTGCTGTGATCCTACTGTGTTCTGGATTATGTGCAGTTGTATTTGACTTTTTCATAGGACCATTTATCCCAGCAATATTTCATTGTGGTTTTGTGCTTATCTTTGGATTTATACTGCTGGGAAGCATGGCAGAGAGCTTGGTTTCTGGGCTAGAATTACTTTATAATCCTCCTGATAAGAGCTCTAAGTGAAGCACAAATCTTATGTGTTTGGGTCTTTTGAACGAACAATTTAAGAGACATCTTACCATTAACTGTAACCCTCTGCTAGATGAGAGTTATATTACGGAGAATAATAATAATCCTGAACAGAACCGTGATATAGAGAGATTCTACAATGACTTTAATGCCCTTGAGGATGATTTATACAAGTTGAAAAGACTGCAGACTCAAAGGCATATTTTGAGACTTTCCTTGCTTTGAGAATAGTTCTTCAAGGGCTGAGAGTGTTGAGAATGCACACATATGCTGAGCATTTTCCGTTACTGTTATCGAAATGGGAGCATCTCAATCTAGACACAAGCTTTGGCTATTTAAGACTTTTAATAGATTTCTTGGTCCTTGAGGAAGAAAGCCTTATTCGCAATATTAATAGGTGAGTAGATAGTTTCTATCACTGTTTTCCATCATTTTTGGTTGATAAGAAACTACTGGAGCTGTCCGATTCTGTGATAGCCTATGAATGGAGGTTGCTTTACACTAAAAGGAAGAAAATGAGAAGGGACATTATTGACTTTAAGAATGGCCATGTTTTTACTTGGCTGAAACAAGGTTTTAATACTAATGACCTTGCTGATCAGGATATTCATAATAATAGAGAGCCTTTAGGAACTGCAACTTGTATTGAGCACTTGTCTATGCCCTTGGCAAGTCAACAGAATGGAGAGAAGGGAGCTTTCACTAATGATGACCCTCTGCCTACCAGCTCTCCTAGCAATCCACCAATGATGGTCAATCCATCCCTTGCAATACTATCCTCATTGGGCAACAATGTCAGGAGGAAGTTGTCGCATCCAGCGCTGAAGACTTTTTACCCTCCCAATACCAATGCCTCATTTTTTCCAGCACTATCACTACCAATAAAACAGAACTTGCTGGGACCCCAAAATAGGTCAACGATCAGGGGCCAGATGAAGAAAAAAATACAACCCGATATGGATGGGAACCAGTCCCTGATAAAGATGTGGCAGAGAACGGACAGTCCATAATATGGAACATTTCTTCAAAGGTATTAACTGTTGCTTAAGAAACTGTTCTTAACAAGGGTCTGAGCTTTATACCCACACAATATGCAGGTTTAAATGATACTATAGTGGATGTGAAGTTATTTACTAGGAACATTGGACTTAAATTAATGTTTGTGGTACTGCCATTGAAGGTAATGTTTTACAATTTAAGTGACCTAGTATGTTTATGCCTGCCCTTCATCCTATGTTAGAAGTGTTTAGGCATTTATGTAAAGCTGACATTCATGCACTTTTTGCTGATAAAAATATGGGGAAAAGTTCTAAAAACGTAACCCTGTGTGAATATAAAGCACTGGATGACTTAGCTAAGGACACCACCATTGTTATACGACCAGCTGATAAGAGAGGTTTGACTGTGATTCTGGACAGAGTTTTTTATTGGCTTACAATCACTTTGTCGTTCGCACTTCATGCGATTGACATTTGTGCAAAACTGTCTTTGACCGAACTGCAATTACGAATGCCACAATGTCGAACCTTGCAATAGCAAATGCAATACAGCATTCGCTGTTGTAAGGTTCGACATTGTGGTGCAGATCTCACTATAGTGGGGATGGGGAAATGTACCCTTTCCCTCACTGTAGTGTGATCTTGGTGTTTGTATATATAAGTAGGGGGGGTTTGGGGGGCACAGCCCCCACATGGGGGTGCAGGGGTGCTTGCCCTCCTGCAAAAATGTTCTTTACTGTGCAATGGATGGTATTGCTCTTACTGGAAGTGCGGTGACTATTTGAAAATGTTGAATTCGACATTTGCAGTCACTACACTTCGAGATTTTTTGAGTTCGGTATTTTAAATTTTGCGGTTTAGGTTTGACATTACCACGATTCGTCATTGTTCATTACAGTTATATGATAGTAAAAGTTTTTTATTACGAGCCGATGAAGTTAATGGTGAGTGATACTTCAGTGTATTCTGTTATAGATTATAATTTCATTATTGGAATACAGAATAGGATTCTAATCACTTTGAATGAATGTTTAATGATCAGAATTATCACTTTGGATTTGTAAAATTACCTTCATATGACTAATCCTCTTATACCTGTGATACAAGGGCTTCCCAAAATACACAGAGATTCACTTAACCTCCCCCTTTAGGCCTATAGTTTCATGCCATAATTGGTCCAGTGAAACTTTTTCAATTTATGTTGAGAAACAAAACATATTCGATGACGTCTGGATAAGAATATGCATATACTCAGGGACACTAAGCGATTTCGACAGGACTTATTTCAGTTTAGACAGCAATAGTGGCCTGTTCATTCTGCTTTGTTTGTTACAATGGACGTTCGGTCCCTATTTACTGTTATACTGAACCATTATGGTCTCGAATGCACAAAGGACTATTTATTGTGCTGTAGTGATTATGATAGGAAGCTTATAGATGCACTTTGTTTTTATGGAACTTATCCTGGAGAACAATGTTCTGCTGTTTGATTCTTCTTATTATTTCAAAATGATGGAAGAACTACGGCGACTTCCAGTGCCAATAGCTATGCCAATACTGTGATGGCCTATTGGGAGAATAAGTATATCATCTCTAATCCAGACTTTAGTCTTATCACTAGATCTTGTTCTATCGTATTTTTGTGGATAACCTTTTTCTTATATGGAAGGGGAGAACATCCGCCAATTTACTTAGATTTTTTGAGTATGTAAACCACACAGAGTCCTTTTTGAAGTTCATGCTAACTTATTCGTCAGTTACGATTCATTTTCTTGATGTTAACATATGGAGAACAGATGATGGGTCCATTAGACGGGGGGGGGTCAATAGAAAATCTTGTGCCCAGAGCACCTATCTCCACAAGAAAAGTATGCATTGCCAGTACATTTTTTGTAATGTGGTCAAAGGATAGGGCATGCAACTTTCAAGGTTACATGTATCTGATACTGATTTTCAGATGGAGCTAGGCAATTTATGAACGAGATTTAAGGAAAGGAGTTATGTGGATATAGATCCGGACATCCCCTGCTAAGCCCTATTTCTCTGATCAATCTAATGTTATTAAGAGTGATACAGTTAGACACCCCTTGTCCATGACACTACAATGCACTAATGAATGTAATAAGATAACTCGAATTACTGAGAAGCATTGGCATATTTTAACAGCAGGACCCAAGATTAGGGATATAATTGGTGATACACCCTCATTTTGTTTTAAAAACAAGAGAAATATTAAGAGGATGTTATGTTACCCTAAGAGTGTAGAAACAATTGGCCAAGATGTGGCAACAGGTAATGGACGTATCTTTAAATTTTTTATCTTGACAAACTGCAATACGGATAACGTTGTCTATTTAGCTACCTGTGATGAATGTCAGGCATTTTATTTAAGAAAAACTACAGACCCCTTGAACACCGTATAAGAGAGCATTTGTATAATATTAGAACATGTTAAGGACAAGGGAGACCAACATAGACATTGTAGTCCCTACAAATAGGTTAGGGGATATTAAAACTTATACTGAGTCAGTTGAGGCTAAGTGGATTATAAGACTGAGGGCTGACTGTGGAAAAGGTTTGAATGACCATGTTTCCTTCTACCCCTTCTTGAAGATGAAGTGGTATGTTAGAGGGATTTTATTTTGTGTTTTTATGAGTATGATGCCTTTAAGACTAGTGTTTGAGACTTTGAGCCAATTAATGGTAATTGGATAATCATTTTAATTGTTTTAAATGCAGTAGCTATACTCTTTGATTCATGGTCTGAAGAAGCAGTTTTGTGAAAGAGTTTTCCTTTTTAATAAAGTTTGATATTTAACGTTAAGTGGTCCTACTGTGTTCCGGATTGTGTGCAGTCATAAGTACAATAATACCCTACCACCCGGGGACAACAGAGAGCCTCCTAATGCAAGAAGGCCCATTATTTCCCTGTAATGCCCACATTGTCAGACATTATTATTTGTTTATAACATTATTAAAACAGCTGAAATCATGCACTATGTAGTTGTCTCAGCAGTTATATTTTATGCATCAAGTATAACCAAACTCCAAAATATCACATGACTATCTCAGTGTTGATTACTACAGAATATTAAATAAATAAATAATTCGTAGACAAACAGAATGAGGCTCGCCACAGCACAAAGTAAAATTAGAACACAATTTATTGACTGCAGTAACCAAAGTAAGCGCTTTCACGTTCTGCAATGCTTCATCAGACTTTTACAACTGCTAGCAACTCCAACCACACTTAAATAGTAACATAATACACCCTCTATTCAATTAATCAATCAAATCATAAAAGCCATTCACATTCTAAAAGCAACAGGCACACAATCACAACATCAAATACATGCTCTCCTCACATATATTAAAAAACATGTTAAAAACATAAATATAACAATATAACAAAACATATATATATATATATATATATATATATATATATGCATCAAAAATATATAAAAAAAGAACAGCAGCTCATATGTGCATATAAAACTGCTCACAACTTAATGAGCGTAGGGGCGTGCTGCTAAGAATGGTTTTAAGGTTACTTTCTCATTTAATCCATGCCCCCTACAACTTTGTATGTAGTTGTAAAAGTCTGATGAAGCATTGCAAAACGTGAAAGCACTTACTTTGGTTACTGCAGTCAATAAATTGTGTTCTAATTTTACTTTGTGCTGTGGCGAGCCTCATTCTGTTTGTCTACAAATTACTACATTGAATCTGAAGAGGCTCCTAACCCAGAAGCTGGTTTGGTTTGATTTCTCTATTAAATAAATAAATAGACTAATCCTCTTTATCTATAAAACTTACCATAAATAAAGTCAAGCCATTAGCATCACATCACTGGATAACATTCTAATAGCTATGCATCGCAAAACTGCCTGGAGTTATCATTGCCCAGAAATCTAAAATTTGATATCCACACTGACCATGTCTTCAGTATTCATTCATTCATTTATTTATTTATTTAGCCTTTGTTTACAGGTTTTTCCCACTAGGCCAGTGGACTCTCTTCATGGGAGACCCATGGTGGTATTCATATTCACTACAGGAAGTTTGGCCAGGCCACAGACGAATTTCTCCCTGCTCTTTTGTCTTGCTGTTTTGCATCAAAACCACTAGGTAGCTTCATAGGTCTGCTGCTGACTTGGTTGTGAGAAATCCAAGATGGTGGATGATGTCAGTGTGTGTTTTAGAAGAAGCAGATCAAGGGGAGACCAAAACTTGGAACTGTGGAAATTATTGTAACAGAGTCAGAAGGATGTAGATTACCAACACATGATTTACTGAATTGGATGGAGCAAAGAGAATCCAAAAATGGAGCAGAAGTAAGCTGGATAGAACTAACTGATTGCATTATAGAAACAGGAACTAAATATAAAGGCACACATCAGCAACAGGTTATGAAAAATTGTTATGTTGATGCTGAAAGAAAGGGAGACAAGCAGATGTGGTAACAAAAAGAGGTATGCAGGACTGGATTGTAAGTGAGCGATGTAGAACTAAGCTGCCAGTGGTAAGAATTAAACAAAAATGACTTTTGTTTAAATAGATATGATGTTTTAGACAATTTAATTTTGCCTTTAGGATTTAGTATAAAAAATATAAATAGTTAATACATTCAGGCACTGAGGACTTCTGTGAAGTGACTTTTGAAACATTTGGTTTACTAGAAAAAATCATGTCTGAGGCAGGAAGAAGACAAGAGACTGCACCATGGAAGGAGTGTTTTTCTGAATATTGGACTGCAATTTACAGAGAAACTGACATTGTTGAGATTAAACCTTTTTTTCTTATCTGTTTGTTAAAACGTACATGATATAAAAAGGTGTTTGGTAAAAGAAATATGTGGACTGGGAGGTGGGAAGTGATGGAAGGATGCAACATGTTCAAAATGTAATAAATGTTAATGGAAAGAGAGGAACTGTTGTGGAAAGGAAAGGCATTTAGTACAAGGCTGTGACAAAAGAAGATGCAGACAATATGTAAATGAAATGCCCAAGGGCATTTTTGGTTTGATTGTCTTATGTTACAGGACAAAAGAATAGATAAGGAAAACACTGAAATGAATCGCAAAGAAGATGAGGCAGATAATTTTGTGGAAGAAACTAGAAGAAGGAAGGACATATAATAAATTCAGATGAAATGAAGTTAATATTGGAAAACATGCCATTCAGGAAGAGAACAGGTCTGGACTGCTGGGCAAATAAGGAAGGACAGGAAAGAGATTTTGACACAAGAGAAAAGCAAAAACAAAATAACGAGAAGTCAGTAGGACGAAGGGTATGAAGAATGCAGACAAAAATACATTTAGGAAAATAAAGCAAAATAGGAAAGGAATAAACGTAAAGATACTAAGTATTAATGTGAACAGTATTACAAATGGTATCAGCGGCTGATGGTAACTGAATGGTGTAAGAAGATCAAAGCAAACATTATGTTTATAAGCTACAAGATGTGTTAAAAAAGAGAAAAGAAATAGAAACGAGGCCTTGTGGGGAAACAAGATTATATCATCTGCAGGAAATGAAGAATGTTCAGGTATCGGGATTTTGATAAGAAATGAAGAAATTCAGATACTAGCTGTTGCAGTACCAGTACCCGGTAGGAAGGTGATGACTGATATAAGAAAATGAGAATGATGCATGAGATTATTTACAATTTATGCACACAGAGATGACAAACAGGAAAAATATTTATTTTTTAAACAATTTTGTTAACGATAGTGTTGAATAAACATTAAACACCGTAGAAATTGAACAACTTTTCAATTATATATAAAAAAAGGAAAAATATTTCTGAGGTCTTGAAAACATATGTTTTGGTTATATGTTTATTATTATGATAGGAGACTTTAACAATAGTTTAAGGAAGGAGAAGGTGAAAGTAACACAAGGTATGAAAGTACTGAAGGAAGTTATAAAATGTGGAAGAAATGGACTTATCAAAGGGGGATATATGAAACAGAGATAATTATGTAATATGCTCTAATAGAATGGAAGAAATAGAAGGAGGTTTGAACCCACTATACTTGTTTGGGTTCCTGTTACGTTATCGAATTGCTGAAACTTCGAACCTGAAAACATCAAACACAAGTGTTCAAAGTTTCAGCAATTCAAATTAAAAAAAAAAAAATCAAAATCAACTCAATAACTGTTGGAAGCAGGGGGCAAGCCCCCCTGCACCCCCCCCCCACACCCTGCTCTTTAAATATACCAACTCCAAGATTGCACTACAGTGCAGTAAAGGGAAATATTCCTTTTCTGCACTGTAGTGCAATCTCGGAGTTGGTATATTTAAAGAGCAGGGGGTGTGGGGGGTGCAGGGGGGCTTGCCCCTACTTATGACAGTTACTTTCTGTAAATTGTTTTTTTTTTTTTTGTGTTTGAAATTATAAAACTTTGAACATACAAGCTTGATCTTGTGGTGTTCGAAGTTTTATATTTTCGATCACATAATTGGAACCTTTTATCAGTGGATTGTTTGAGACTTTGGGGATACCACGGAGATTACTTGTTTTTTTTTTTTTTTAATTGCAGAATTTTCAGACCACAGAGCTGTGTGGGCAATAAGACATGAGAATAAAGAGATAATAAAAGAAGGAAAAGGAAGTAAAGGTTAGCTGGTGAAGTAAATACGATAAAAGAATAGAAGGTGGAGAGTAAGACGTTATGGAAGAACATATGGCAATGAGAGAATTTTACGAAAATTGGTCTGTATGGTGGGTAGTTTTTAAAGAAAGGTATATGATTTTTTTAATGTTAGAAACAGAATGAAAAATAAAATTAAAAAGGAATATAAAGAAATAATTGAAGAGCTCCAAGTAGAAAATGAGAAAAAAGGAAAACAAAAATAAGATAAGAACGACAAAAATAAAGTTGTATGACAAAAAAAAAGAAAGTTAAAATGTGTTATTTACGCAAAGTTTTGTTTTCTTAAAAGAAAAATGAGGTATCCCCTTATTTGGGAAAACAGCTGAGAATAAAAGAAGGAAGAATGGATACATTATTTGATGATGAGTGTGGTATAAAGAAGTAGTGTAAAGATTTGTAGGTAAAATGCATGAAAATGAAGAAGTTGAGAAACAAGAATGGTGCGCTAAAAATATCTGAAGGGACTAAGGCAGAACTGGGAAAGGAGATTACCATGGAAAAATGGCAGTAATGAAAGAAGGGAAAAAGAGTCCGCACCAGCATTAGATGGCGAACTTATATGTTTCTCAGCTGAATGGAAATGGAGGAAATGGTTTTGTGTTTTTGTGAAGTATTAAATTAATTGTTTTTTAAAAAGGATAGTTCAGGAAGAGATATATAGTAGTGCTATAACAATTTATATGAAAAAAGATGAAAAGAAGGATATAAGAAACTGGAGATCTATAACTTTTGGGGAATACTGATTATAAAATATTTACTTATTTACTGATATTTGATTACAATAATTTTACAATCTTCAAAAATATTAGAAAAATATCTACAGTTTAAATAATTATACCTATTTAGACATAATGTGAAAATGTTGGTTAAGAATAAATTCAACTTACATGGCAATTATTTAATAATTAGATACATTGTAGCCAGTTTATAGAGAAATTAAAGGCACGTTAGTATAATACAAACAGGAATTTCAGTTTCAAGAGAAATAACAAATGAGGTTATGGCATATTTACTAAGAGAGTCAGGGGAAAGAAATTGATTGATGTAAGACGACTGATGACAAAAGAAGGAAAAGTACGGAGGTACAAATAGCTGCTTGTTTATATCTAGGGATATACAGTGGATATAAAACGTGTACACACCCCTGTTAAAATAGCAGGTTTTTGTGATAGAAAATATGAGACCACAATAAATCATTTCAAAATTTTTCCCACCTTTAATGTGACCTATAACCTGGACAATTCAATTGAAAAACAAACAAATCTGTTAGTGGAAAAAATATAAAAAATAAAAAACATACAATAAGCTGGTTGCATAAGTGTGCACACCCTTAAACTAATACTTTGCTGAATTACCTTTTGATTTAATTACAACATTCACTCTTCTTGGGTAAGAGTCTATCAGCATGGCGCATCTTGACTTGGCAATATTTGCCCACTCTTCCTTGCAAAAGTGCTCCAAATCTGTCAGATTGCGAGGACATTTCTGGTGCACAGCCCTCTTCAGGTCATCCCACATATTTTCCATTGGATTTAGGTCTGGGCTCTGGCTGGGGCATTCCAAAACTTAATTTTTTTTTTGGTTAAGTCATTCTTTTGTTGATTTGGATGTATGCTTCTGGTCATTGTCGTGTTGAAAGGTGAAATTCCTCTTCATCTTCAGCTTTCTAGCAGACACCTGAAAGTTTGGGGCTAAAAGTGATTGGTATTTGGAACTGTTCATAATTCCCTCCACCTTGACTAAAGTCTCAGTTCCAGCTGAAGAAAAGCAACCCCAAAGCATGATACTGCCACCAACATGCTTCACCATGGAGATGGTGTTCTTTTGGTGATGCAAAGTGTTTTTGCGCCAAATGTATCTTTTGGAATTTTGGCCAAAACGTTCAACCTTCGTCTCATCAGACCATAACACATTTTCCCACATGCTTTTGGGAGATTTGATGTTTTGTTTTGCAAATTTTAGCTGGGCCTGGATGTTTTTCTGTGTAAGAAAAGGCTTAGTCTTGCAACCCTACCCCATAGTCCAGACATATGGAGAATAAGGGAGATTGCTGTCACATGTAGTACACAAGCAGTACTTAACAAAAATTCCTGCAGCTCCTTCAGTGTTGCTGTAGGTCTCTTGGCAGCCTCCCTGACCAATTTTTATCCTGTCTTTTCATCAGTTTTGGAGGGATGTCCAGTTCTCTGCAACGTCACTGTTGTCCCATATTTTCTCCACTTTTTGCTGACTGTCATCACTGTGTTCCATGGTATATCCAATACTGTGGAATTTTTTTTTGTACCCTTCTTCTGACTGATACCTTTCAACAATGAGATCCCTTTGATGCTTTGTAAGCTCTCTGCTAACCATGGCTTTTGCTGTAGCAGGTAACTGAGTAAATGTCAGGAAAATCCTACTAGGACAGCTGAACTTTATTTGGGGGTTAATCTGAGTCCATTTAATTGATGGCAAGTGTGTACCCATGAAGACTGAATGCTGTAATTAAATCAAAAGGCGCTTCAACAAAGTATTAGTTTAAGGGTATGCACACTTATGCAACCAGCTTATTGTATGTTTTTTATTTTTTATATTTTTTCAGATTTGTTTGTTTTTCACTTGAATTGTTCAGGTTATAGGTCACATTAAAGGTGGGAAAAGTTTTGAAATGATTTATTGTGGTCTCATTTTTTATATCACAAAAACCTGGCATTTTAACAGGGGTGTGTACACTTTTTATATCCACTGTAGGTTATCCTAGGGATTGAGGAATAACAGAAACAGATTTAAGGTAGAAAGTCTTTCAGAATGGTTTTAAAGTACTAGAGAGAGGGTATTGTGTGGATGGCTACAGGTAAGGAGTGCCAGACTTTAGCAATATGGTATGAGTACAGACCAGGCCCAGCAGATTTGATAGGTTTATGGACAGAGAGGAGGTTCTGGTGTTTGGATTGTAATGACCAATTAGGAGTGTAGTTGTGTAGAATGATATTTAGTGTTGGACAAGGAGATTGATATTGGATAATTTTTAGGTGTTAAGAAACCATATATATCTTAGTTGAGGAAGTAGTCCTAAACAGTGTTTTTTAGTGCCATACAGTGGTGGGTTCTGAAAATGGTATTTGCTGCAAATTCAGCCATTTTCAGCATTGTTCAAGTTTTTATTTTTTGTGATTCCTGGATATTAGCAGGGATGGGAATGCCATAAAGTAGAGAGGGGATGAGGTAAGTAGTGGCAAGTATAGTTTTAGTTGCATTGGTGAGAAAGTTTTTGGCTCTGTAAAGCATCATAGGTTCATAGGTTCATAGGTTGGTACTAGGCTATCAGCCCTAGGGCCTATACAAGCCTAGCCATAACAATTCCCTGGATATTTCTTCCCACACTATTTACTTCCCTGGACCCCTGTCTAGCAGGGCGACTGACGTGATCCCCAGGGTGAATTTCCTTTCTCCCATCCAATCGTCAAGGTTCCTTTTGAAGAGGACCAAAGAGGCACTCTGCTTGACATGTATGGGCAATCTGTTCCAGAGTCTGGGGAGTCTCTGGGTCAGGAACCTATCCCTCCAGCATGTTTTGTTCATTGTGATGACAAGGTTTAGATCCCTGGAGCGTGTGGCTCTGAGGGATTGGGATTTCTTTAAGTGTAGCATGTCCAACAGCTCTGGGTTTGACATGGCCTTGTATGTTAAGCAAAGATCACCTCTGAGTAGACGATATGCGACAGAGTATAGCTGGAGTTTTTTAAGGCGGTCAGCGTAGGGCATCTGCTTTAGGCCTGTGATTCTTTTAGTGAGGTATTTTTTTTCCCTTGTTTTTGGTGAGATTTTGTTATGCAATTATATATATGCAGGTCAAATTTAAAATTAGCATCTAGAATCATACCTAATAATTTGCTATGAGAAGTGACTTCAATGGTTGTATTATCAAGAGAGAAGACTTTAAATATCATTTTTTCATGAGAGAGGTTTGGGTCTGGATAATTCTTAGGGAACTTATACTATCTAAGAAATAAGTATTACATTTATACTGCAGTTTTGAGTGGTAAAGTATTGGGAGAGGGGTTAGGGTTGAATTTTTGACATTGATGTAAGATTTCTTTTATCAATGACCAAACTTTTTTTAGGGTTGTGTTTACTACTGTTCTGAAAGTTGTTATACTATTTATTTATTTATTCATTTAACATTTGTTTACTGGAAAAATCCAACTGGGACAGAGCCCATTTTTAGCAGAGGCCCAGGGAGAAATGCTCCAGATGCATGTCTTTGGAATGTGGGAAGAAACCGGAGCACCTGAAGGAAACTGAAGCACCCAGAGGGAACCCACGCGAATGCAGGGAGGACATGCAGATTCCACACACAAGGTACCCCAGCCAAGAATTGAACCAGAAAACCTCTTGCTGTGAGGTGACAATGCTAACCACTGCGCCACTGAACCATTTTCTTGTCTTCATTTATTTACTTTTTAGCATGGTTGTGGAGTATTCTGAAGATTTCATGATATTGTGGTGTTTCATATTTTAGCTATTCTTTCCACACTTTTTCTCTATCCTGCATTAGCATTCTACTCTTTTTGGACAGCCAAATTGCATTATTTGTTTTTAGTCTGTTCCTTATAGGAGGTGCAAGGCTGTTTAGGATAGTTAGTAAAGTCTTACTGAATTCATTTATAGCATCACCTAATGGGAGGACTTTTAGAATGTTCCAGTTAGCAGATGATAGGGGAGTAATGAATTTATCTGGGTTAATCCCTCAGGTCAGTTATTACAGAGAACAATCAGTTTATAGCCAGTACAAAGCAATTAACAATGATGCATAAAGTAGAACAGATTTCCCTTCATTTACTGAATGCAGAAATCAGGAAGCTAGGAAGGGTAAGTGCCATAAACAGTGTACTTTATGTGTAAAGAGAAGAGACAGTGGCTAACTTAGAAAACGATCCTTACACTGCAAGGGCAACCCCTTTGGGGGGAAAATCACAGCCCCTTTCCAGCACAGGGCTGGCATGTATTTGACTAGTTAAAGGCTCTTCATGTTAAACCTGCTTACATTGCACTTCTTATGGCAGAGCTACTGCAATATCAAGGAAAGGACTGAATGTAGTGACCACAGGCTATTCCTGCAATATCAGAGACAGGATTGGATGTAATGATGACAGGCTATTACACAATGACAAAGTCCTCAATGAAAACATTTGGGATTTAGGACTTGTGGCAGAGCTACTGCAATATCAGGGACAGGACTGGATGCAGTGACCACAGGCTATAACACAATGACAAAGTTCTCAATGAAAACATTCGGGAGTTGAGTCTCTTGGCAGAGTTCCTGCAATATCAGGGACTGGATTGGATGCAGCCACCACAGCCTATTACACAATGACGAACTTCTCAATTAAAACATTTGGGAGTTGGGTCTTGTGGCAGAGCTCCTGCAATATCAAGGACAGTATTGGATGCAGTGGCCACAGGCTATAACACAATGACAAAGTTCTCAAAGAAAACATTTGGGAGTTGGGTCTTGTGACAGAGCTTCTGCAATATCAGGGCCATTATTGGATGCAGCAACAACAGGCTATTACATAATGACAAAGTTCTCAATGAAAACATTTGGGAGTTGGGTCTTGTGGCAGAGCCTCTGCAATATCAGGGACTGGATTAGATGCAGTGACCACAGGCTATTACACAGGGACAAAGTTCTCAATGAAAACATTTGGGAGTTGGGTCTTGTGGCAGAGCTCCTGCAATATCAGGGTCAGTACTGGATGCACTGGCCACAGGCTATTACACAATGACAAAGTTCTCAATGAAAACATTTGGGAGTTGGGTCTGACGGCAGAGCTCCTGCAACATCAGGGACAGTATTAGATGCACTGACCACAGGCTATTACACAAAGACAAAGTTCTCAATGAAAACATTTGGGATTTGGGTCTTGTGGCAGAGTTCCTTCAATATCAGGGAAAGGATTAGATGCAGTGACCATAGGCTATTGCATAATGGCAAAGTTCTCAGTGAAAACATTTGGGAGTTGGGTCTTGTGGCAGAGCTCCTGCAATTTCAGGGTCAGTATTGGATGCAGTGGCCACTGGCTATTACACAATGGCAAAATTCTCAATTAAAACATTTGAGAGTTGGGTCTTGTGGCAGAGCTCCTGCAATATCAGGGAAAGGATTTGATGCAATGACCACAGGCTATTACACAATGACAAAGTTCCCAATGAAAACATTTGGGAGTTGGGTCTTGTGGCAGAGCTCCTGCAAAATCAGGGACTGGATTAGATGCAGTGACCACAGGCTATTACACAATGACAACGTTCTCAATGAAAACATTTGGGAGTTGGGTGTCATGGCAGAGCTCCTGCAATATCAGGAACTGGACTGGATGCAGTGACCACAGGCTATTGCATAATGACAAAGTTCTCAATAAAAACATTTGGGAGTTGGGTCTTGTGGCAGAGTTCCTGCAATATCAGGGACAGGATTGGATGCAGTGATGACTGGCTATTACACAATGACAATGTTCTCAATGAAAACATTTGGGACTTGGGTCTCATGGCAGAGCTCCTGCAACATCAGGGTCAGTATTAGATGCAGTGACCACAGGCTATTGCACAATGATAAAGTTCTCAATGAAAACATTTGGGAGTTGGGTCTTGTGGCAGAGCTCCTTCAATATCAGGGAAAGGATTAGATACAGTGACCACAGGCTAATGCATAATGACAAAGCTCTCAATGAAAACATTTGGGAGTTGGATCTTATGGCAGAGTTCCTGCAATATCAGGGACAGGATTGGATGCAGTGACCACTGGCTATTGCACAATGACAAATTTCTCAAAAAATAAATTGGGTGTTTGGTCTTGTGGCAGAGATCCTGCAATATCAGGGACAGGATTGGATGCAGTGACCACTGGCTATTGCACAATGACATAGTTCTCAATTAAAACATTTGGGAGTTGGGTCTTGTGGCAGAGCTCCTGCAATATCTTGAAAAGGATTCGATGCACTGACCACAGGCTATTGCATAATGACAAAGCTCTCAATGAAAACATTTGGGAGATGGGTCTTGTGGAAGAGTTCCTGCAATATCAGGGACAGGATTGGATGCAGTGAAAACTGGCTATTGCACAATGACAAAGTTCTCAATGAAAACATTTGGGAGTTGGGTCTTGTGGCAGAGTTCCTGCAATATCAGGGACAGGACTGGATGCAGTGACCACTGGCTATTGCACAATGACAAAGTTCTCAATGAAAACATTTGGGAGTTGGGTCTTGTGGTAGAGTTCCTGCAATACCGGACAGGATTGGCTACAGTGACCACTGACTATTGCACAATGACAAAGTTCTTAATGAAAACATTTGGGAGTTGGGTCTTGTGGCAGAGCTCCTGCAATATCAGGGAAAGGATTTGATGCAATGACCACAGGCTATTACACAATGACAAAGTTCTCAATGAAAAAATTTGGGAGTTGGGTCTTGTGGCAGAGCTCCAGCAATATCAGGGACTGGATTAGATGCAGTGACCACAGGCTATTACACAATGACAACGTTCTCAATGAAAACATTTGGGAGTTGGGTGTCATGGCAGAGCTCCTGCAATATCAGGGACTGGACTGGATGCAGTGACCACAGGCTATTGCATAATGACAAAGTTCTCAATAAAAACATTTGGGAGTTGGGTCTTGTGGCAGAGTTCCTGCAATATCAGGGACAGGATTGGATGCAATGACAACTGGCTATTACACAATGACAAAGTTCTCAATGAAAACATTTGGGAGTTGGGTCTCATGGCAGAGCTCCTGCAATATCAGGGTCAGTATTGGCTGCAGTGACCACAGGCTATTACACAATGACAACGCTCTCAATTAAAACATTTGGGACTTGGGTCTCATGGCAGAGCTCCTGCAACATCAGGGTCAGTATTGGATGCAGTGACCATAGGCTATTGCACAATGACAAAGTTCTCAATGAAAACATTTGGGAGTTGGGTCTTGTGGCAGAGCTCCTTCAATATCAGGGAAAGGATTAGATACAGTGACCACAGGCTACTGCATAATGACAAAGCTCTCAATGAAAACATTTGGGAGTTGGGTATTGTGGCAGAGTTCCTGCAATATCAGGGACAGGATTGGATGCAGTTACCACTGGCTATTGCACAATGACAAAGTTCTCAATGAAAACATTTGGGAGTTGGGTCTTGTGGCAGAGTTCCAGCAATATCGGAAAGGATTGGATGCAGTGACCACTGGCTATTGCATAATGACAAAGTTCTCAATGAAAACATTTGGGAGTGGGGTCTTGTGGCAGAGCTCCTGCAATATCAGGGAAAGGATTGGATGCACTGACCACAGGCTATTACACAATGACAAAGTCTCAATGAAAACATTTGGGAGTTGGGTCGTGTGGCAGAGCTCCTGCAATATTTTGGAAAGGATTAGATGCAGTGACCACAGGCTATTGCATAATGACAAAGCTCTCAATGAAAACATTTGGGAGATGGGTCTTTTGGCAGAGTTCCTGCAATATCAGGGACAGGATTGGATGCAGTGACCACTGGCTATTACACAATGACAAAGTTCTCAATGAAAACATTGGGAGTTGTGTCTTGTGGCAGAGTTCCTGCAATATCGAACAGGACTGGATACAGTGACCACTGACTACTGCACAATGACAAAGTTCTCAATGAAAACATTTGGGAGTTGGGTCTTGTGGCAGAGTTCCTGCAATATGAGGGACAGGACTGGATGCAGTGACCACTGGCTATTGCACAATGTCAAAGATCTCAAAGAAAACATTTGGGAGTTAGGTCTTGTGGCAGAGTTCCTGGTATCGGACAGGATTGGATGCAGTGGCCACTGGCTACTGTACAATGACAAAGTTCTCAATGAAAACATTTAGGAGTTGGGTCTCATGACAGAGCTCCTGGAATATCAGGGTCAGTATTGGATGCAGTGGCCATAGGCTATTACACAATGACAAAGTTCTCAATGAAAACCTTTGGGAGTTGGGTCTTGAGGCAGAGCTCCTGCAATATCAGGGAAAGGATTAGATGCAGTGACCACAGGCTATTACACAATGACAGAGTTCTCAATGAAAACATTTGGGAGTTGGGTCTTGTGGCAGAGCACCTGCAATATCAGGGAAAGGATTAGGTGCAGCGACCACAGGCTATTACACAATGACAAAGTTCTCAATGAAAACATTTGTGAGTTGGGTCTTGTGGGAGAGCTCCTGCAATATCAGGGACAGTATTGGATGCAGTGACCTCAGGCTATAGCACAACAAAGTTCTCAATGAAAACATTTGGGAGTTTGGTCTTGTGGCAGAGCTTCTGCAATATCAGGGTCAGTATTGGATGCAGTACCCACAGGCTATTGCACAATGACAAAGTTCTGAATGAAAACATTTGGGAGCTGGGTCTTGTGGCAGAGCTCCTGCAATATCAGTGAAAGGATTAGATGCAGTGACCACAGGCTATTACACAATGACAGAGTTCTCAATGAAAACATTTGGGAGTTGGGTCTCATGGTAGAGCTCCTGCAATATCAGGGACTGGATTGGATGCAGCGACTACAGGCTATTACACAATGACAAAGTTCTCAATGAAAACATTTGGGAGTTGGGTCTTGAGGCAGAGCTCCTAGAATATCAGGGTCAGTATTGGATGCAGTGGCCACTGACTATTACACAATGACAACGTCCTCAATGAAAACATTTGGGAGTTGGGTCTCATGGCAAAGCTCCTGCAATATCAGGGACAGGACTGGATGCAGTGACCACAGGCTATAACACAATTACAAAGTTCTCAATGAAAACATTTGGGAGTTGGCTCTTTTGGCAGAGCTTCTGCAATATCAGGGTCAGTATTTGATGCAGTGGCCACTGGCTATTACACAATGACAAAGTTCTCAATGAAAACATTTGTGAGTTGGGTCATGTGGCAGAGCTCCTGCAATATCAGGGACTAGATTAGATGCAGTGACCACAGGCTATTACACAATGAAAACGTTCTCAATGAAAACATTTGGGAGTTGGGTCTCATGGCAGATCTCCTGCAATATCAGGGACAGGACTGGATGCAGGCACCACAGGCTATAACACAATGACAAAGTTCTCAATGAAAACATTTGGGAGTTGGGTGTCGTGGCAGAGCTCCTGCAATATCAGTGACAGGATTGGATGCAGTGACCACAGGCTATTACACAATGACAATGTTCTCAATGAAAACATTTGAGAGTTGGGTCTTGTGGCAGAGCTCCTGCAATATCAGGGTCAGTATTGGATGCAGTGGCCACAGGCTATTACACAATGACAAAGTTCTCAAGGAAAACATTTGGGAGTTGGGTCTTGTGGCAGAGCTCCTGCAATATCAGGAAAAGGATGAGATACAGTTGCCACAGGCTATTGCATAATGACAAAGCTCTCGGTGAAAACATTTGGGAGTTGGGTCTTGTGGCAGAGTTCCTGCATTATCAGGGACAGGACTGGATGCAGTGACCAAGTTCTCAATGAAAACATTTGGTAGTTGGGTCTCGTGGCACAGCTCCTGCAATATCAGGGACAGGATTGGATGAAGTGACCACAGGCTATTACACAATGACAAAGTTCTCAATGAAAGCATTTGGGAGTTGCGTCTTGTGGCAGAGCTCCTGCAATATCAGGGTCAGTATTGGATGCAGTGGCCACAGCCTATTACACAATGACAAAGTTCTCAATGAAAGCATTTCGGAGTTGGGTCTTGTGGCAGAGCTCCTGCAATATCAGGGACAGGGTTGGATGAAGTGACCACAGGCTATTACACAATGACAATGTTCTCAATGAAAGCATTTGGGAGTTGGGTCTTGTGGCAGAGCTCCTGCAATATCAGCGACAGGATTAGATGCAGTGACCACAGGCTATTACACAATGACAAACTTCTCAATGAAAACATTTGGGAGTTGGGTCTCTTGGCTGAGCTCCTGCAATATCAGGGTCAGTATTGGATGCAGTTGCCACAGGCTATTGCACAATGACAAAGTTCTCAATGAAAACATTTGGGAGTTGGGTCTTGTGGCAGAGTTCCTGCAATATCAGGGACTAGACTGGATGCAATGACCACTGGCTATTCCATAATGACAAAGTTCTCAATGAAAACATTTGGGAGTTGGGTCTCTTTGCAGAGCTCCTGCAATATCAGGAACATGAATGGATGCAGCGACCACAGGTTATTACACAATGACAAAGCTCTCAATGAAAACATTTGGGAGTTAGGTCTTATGACAGAGCTGCTGCAATATCAGGGATAGGATTAGATGCAGTCACCACAGGCTATTACACAATGACAAAGTTTTCAATGAAAACATTTGGGAGTTGGGTCTCTTTGCAGAGCTCCTGCAATATCAGGAACATGATTGGATGCAGCAACCACAGGCTATTACACAATGACAAAGTTCTCAATGAAAACATATGGGAGTTAGGTCTTGTGGCAGAGCTCCTGCAATATCAGGGTAGGATTAGATGCAGTGATCACATGCTATTACACAATGACAAAGTTCTCAATGAAAACATTTGGGAGTCGGGTTTCTTTGCAGAACTCCTGTAATATCAGGAACATGATTGGGTGCAGTGACCACAGGCTATTACGCAATGACAAAGTTCTCAATGAAAACATTTGGGAGTTGGGTCTTGTGGCAGAGCTCCTGCAATATCAGGAACAGAATGAGATACAGTGACCACAGGCTATTGCATAATGACAAAGCTCTCAATGAAAACATTTGGGAGTTGGGTCTTGTGGCAGAGTTCCTGCTTTATCAGGGACAGGATTGGATGCAGTGACCACAGGCTATTAAACAATGACAAAGTTCTCAATGAATGCATTTGGGAGTTGGGTCTTGTGGCAGAGCTCCTGCAATATCAGCGACAGGATTAGATGCAGTGACCACAAGCTATTACACAATGACAAAGTTCTCAATGAAAACATTCGGGAGTTGGGTCTTGTGGTAGAGCTCCTGCAATATCAGGGACAGGATTGGATGCAGTGACCACAGGCTATTGCACAATGACAAAGTTCTCAATGAAAACATTTGGGAGTTGGGTCTTGTGGCAGAGCTCCTACAATATCAGGGAAAGGATTAGATACAGTGACCACAGGCTATTGCATAATGACAAAGTTCCCAATGAAAACATTTGGGAGTTAGGTCTTGTGGCAGAGTTCCTGCAATATCAGGGACAGGACTGGATGCAATGACCACTGGCTATTGCATAATGACAAAGTTCTCAATGAAAACATTTGGGAGTTGGGTCTCTTTGCAGAGCTCCTGCAATATCAGGAACATGAATGAATGCAGCGACCACAGGCTATTACACAATGACAAAGTTCTCAATGAAAACATTTGGGAGTTAGTTCTTGTGGCAGAGCTCCTGCAATATCAGGGATAGGATTAGATGCAGTGACCACAGGCTATTACACAATGACAAAGTTTTCAATGAAAAGATTTGGGAGTTGGGTCTCTTTGCAGAGCTCTGGAAATATCAGGAACATGATTGGATGCAGCAACCACAGGCTATTACACAATGACAAAGTTCTCAATGAAAACATATGGGAGTTAGGTCTTGTGGCAGAGCTCCTGCAATATCAGGGGTAGGATTAGATGCAGTGACCACATGCTATTACATAATGGCAAAGTTCTCAGTGAAAACATTTGGGAGTTGGGTTTCTTTGCAGAGCTCCTGCAATATCAGGAACATGATTGGGTGCAGCGACCACAGGCTATTACACAATGACAAAGTTCTCAATGAAAACGTTTGGGAGTTGGGTCTTGTGGGAGAGCTCCTGCAATATCAGGAAAAGGATGAGATACAGTGACCACAGGCTATTGCATAATGACAAAGCTCTCAATGAAAACATTTGGGAGTTGGGTCTTGTGGCAGAATTCCTGCATTATCAGGGACAGGATTGGATGCAGTGACCACTGTCTATTGCAGAATGACAAAATTCTCAATGAAAACATTTGGGAGTTGGGTCTCATGGCAGAGCTCCTGCAGTATCAGGGACAGGATTGGATGCAGTGACCACAGGCTATTACACAATGACAAAGTTCTCAATGAAAACATTTTGGAGTTGGTTCTTGGGGCAGAGCTCTTGCAATATCAAGGAAAGGATTAGATACAGTGACCACAGGCTATTGCATAATGACAAAGTTCTCAATGAAAACATTTGGGAGTTGGGTCTTGTGGCAGACTTTCTACAATATCAGGGACAGGACTGGATGCAGTGACCACTGGCTATTGCACAATGACAAAGTTCTCAATGAAAACATTTGGGAGTTGGGTCTTGTGGCAGAGTTCCTGCAATATCGGGCAGGATTGGATGCAGTGACCACTGGCTATTGCACAATGACAAAGTTCTCAATGAAAACATTTGGGAGTTGGGTCTTGTGGCAGAGCTCCTGCAATATCAGTGAAAGGATTAGATGCAGTGACCACAGGCTATTACACAATGACAGAGTTCTCAATGAAAACATTTGGGAGTTGGGTCTCATGGTAGAGCTCCTGCAATATCAGGGACTGGATTGGATGCAGCGACTACAGGCTATTACACAATGACAAAGTTCTCAATGAAAATATTTGGGAGTTGGGTCTTGAGGCAGAGCTCCTAGAATATCAGGGTCAGTATTGGATGCAGTGGCCACTGACTATTACACAATGACAACATTCTCAATTAAAACATTTGAGAGTTCAGTCTTGTGGCAGAGCTACTGCAATATCAGGGACAGGATTTGATGCAATGACCACAGGCTATTACACAATGACAATGTCCTCAATGAAAACATTTGGGAGTTGGGTCTCATGGCAAAGCTCCTGCAATATCAGGGACAGGACTGGATGCAGTGACCACAGGCTATAACACAATTACAAAGTTCTCAATGAAAACATTTGGGAGTTGGCTCTTTTGGCAGAGCTTCTGCAATATCAGGGTCAGTATTTGATGCAGTGGCCACTGGCTATTACACAATGACAAAGTTCTCAATGAAAACATTTGTGAGTTGGGTCATGTGGCAGAGCTCCTGCAATATCAGGGACTAGATTAGATGCAGTGACCACAGGCTATTACACAATGAAAACATTCTCAATGAAAACATTTGGGAGTTGGGTCTCATGGCAGATCTCCTGCAATATCAGGGACAGGACTGGATGCAGGGACCACAGGCTATAACACAATGACAAAGTTCTCAATGAAAACATTTGGGAGTTGGGTGTCGTGGCAGAGCTCCTGCAATATCAGGGACAGGATTGGATGCAGTGACCACAGGCTATTACACAATGACAATGTTCTCAATGAAAACGTTTGAGAGTTGGGTCTTGTGGCAGAGCTCCTGCAATATCAGGGTCAGTATTGGATGCAGTGGCCACAGGCTATTACACAATGACAAAGTTCTCAAGGAAAACATTTGGGAGTTGGGTCTTGTGGCAGAGCTCCTGCAATATCAGGAAAAGGATGAGATACAGTTGCCACAGGCTATTGCATAATGACAAAGCTCTCGGTGAAAACATTTGGGAGTTGGGTCTTGTGGCAGAGTTCCTGCATTATCAGGGACAGGACTGGATGCAGTGACCAAGTTCTCAATGAAAACATTTGGTAGTTGGGTCTCGTGGCACAGCTCCTGCAATATCAGGGACAGGATTGGATGAAGTGACCACAGGCTATTACACAATGACAAAGTTCTCAATGAAAGCATTTCGGAGTTGGGTCTCGTGGCAGAGCTCCTGCAATATCAGGGACAGGGTTGGATGAAGTGACCACAGGCTATTACACAATGACAATGTTCTCAATGAAAGCATTTGGGAGTTGGGTCTTGTGGCAGAGCTCCTGCAATATCAGCGACAGGATTAGATGCAGTGACCACAGGCTATTACACAATGACAAACTTCTCAATGAAAACATTTGGGAGTTGGGTCTCTTGGCTGAGCTCCTGCAATATCAGGGTCTGTATTGGATGCAGTTGCCACAGGCTATTGCACAATGACAAAGTTCTCAATGAAAACATTTGGGAGTTGGGTCTTGTGGCAGAGTTCCTGCAATATCAGGGACTAGACTGGATGCAATGACCACTGGCTATTCCATAATGACAAAGTTCTCAATGAAAACATTTGGGAGTTGGGTCTCTTTGCAGAGCTCCTGCAATATCAGGAACATGAATGGATGCAGCGACCACAGGTTATTACACAATGACAAAGCTCTCAATGAAAACATTTGGGAGTTGGGTCTCTTGGCTGAGCTCCTGCAATATCAGGGTCAGTATTGGATGCAGTTGCCACAGGCTATTGCACAATGACAAAGTTCTCAATGAAAACATTTGGGAGTTGGGTCTTGTGGCAGAGTTCCTGCAATATCAGGGACTAGACTGGATGCAATGACCACTGGCTATTCCATAATGACAAAGTTCTCAATGAAAACATTTGGGAGTTGGGTCTTTTTGCAGAGCTCCTGCAATATCAGGAACATGAATGGATGCAGCGACCACAGGTTATTACACAATGACAAAGCTCTCAATGAAAACATTTGGGAGTTAGGTCTTATGACAGAGCTGCTGCAATATCAGGGATAGGATTAGATGCAGTGACCACAGGCTATTACACAATGACAAAGTTTTCAATGAAAACATTTGGGAGTTGGGTCTCTTTGCAGAGCTCCTGCAATATCAGGAACATGATTGGATACAGCAACCACAGGCTATTACACAATGACAAAGTTCTCAATGAAAACATATGGGAGTTAGGTCTTGTGGCAGAGCTCCTGCAATATCAGGGGTAGGATTAGATGCAGTGATCACATGCTATTACACAATGACAAAGTTCTCAATGAAAACATTTGGGAGTCGGGTTTCTTTGCAGAACTCCTGTAATATCAGGAACATGATTGGGTGCAGTGACCACAGGCTATTACGCAATGACAAAGTTCTCAATGAAAACATTTGGGAGTTGGGTCTTGTGGCAGAGCTCCTGCAATATCAGGAACAGAATGAGATACAGTGACCACAGGCTATTGCATAATGACAAAGCTCTCAATGAAAACATTTGGGAGTTGGGTCTTGTGGCAGAGTTCCTGCTTTATCAGGGACAGGATTGGATGCAGTGACCACAGGCTATTAAACAATGACAAAGTTCTCAATGAATGCATTTGGGAGTTGGGTCTTGTGGCAGAGCTCCTGCAATATCAGCGACAGGATTAGATGCAGTGACCACAAGCTATTACACAATGACAAAGTTCTCAATGAAAACATTCGGAGTTGGGCCTTGTGTTAGAGCTCCTGCAATATCAGGATCAGGACTGGATACAGTGACCACAGGCTATTGCACAATGACAAAGGTCTCAATGAAAACATTTGGGAGTTGGGTCTTGTGGCAGAGCTCCTACAATATCAGGGAAAGCATTAGATACAGTGACCACAGGCTATTGCATAATGACAAAGTTCCCAATGAAAACATTTGGGAGTTAGGTCTTGTGGCAGAGTTCCTGCAATATCAGGGACAGGACTGGATGCAATGACCACTGGCTATTGCATAATGACAAAGTTCTCAATGAAAACATTTGGGAGTTGGGTCTCTTTGCAGAGCTCCTGCAATATCAGGAACATGAATGGATGCAGCGACCACAGGCTATTACACAATGACAAAGTTCTCAATGAAAACGTTTGGGAGTTAGGTCTTGTGGCAGAGCTCCTGCAATATCAGGGATAGGATTAGATGCAGTGACCACAGGCTATTACACAATGACAAAGTTTTCAATGAAAAGATTTGGGAGTTGGGTCTCTTTGCAGAGCTCTGGAAATATCAGGAACATGATTGGATGCAGCAACCACAGGCTATTACACAATGACAAAGTTCTCAATGAAAACATATGGGAGTTAGGTCTTGTGGCAGAGCTCCTGCAATATCAGGGGTAGGATTAGATGCAGTGACCACATGCTATTACACAATGGCAAAATTCTCAATGAAAACATTTGGGAGTTGGGTTTCTTTGCAGAGCTCCTGCAATATCAGGAACATGATTGGGTGCAGCGACCACAGGCTATTACACAATGACAAAGTTCTCAATGAAAACGTTTGGGAGTTGGGTCTTGTGGGAGAGCTCCTGCAATATCAGGAAAAGGATGAGATACAGTGACCACAGGCTATTGCATAATGACAAAGCTCTCAATGAAAACATTTGGGAGTTGGGTCTTGTGGCAGAATTCCTGCATTATCAGGGACAGGATTGGATGCAGTGACCACTGTCTATTGCAGAATGACAAAATTCTCAATGAAAACATTTGGGAGTTGGGTCTCATGGCAGAGCTCCTGCAGTATCAGGGACAGGATTGGATGCAGTGACCACAGGTTATTACACAATGACAAAGTCCCAATGAAAACATTTGGGAGTTGGGTCTTGTGGTAGAGCTCCTGCAATATCAGGGTCAGTATTGGATGCAGTGGCCACAGGCTATTGCACAATGACAAAGTTCTCAATGAAAACATTTTGGAGTTGGTTCTTGGGGCAGAGCTCTTGCAATATCAAGGAAAGGATTAGATACAGTGACCACAGGCTATTGCATAATGACAAAGTTCTCAATGAAAACATTTGGGAGTTGGGTCTTGTGGCAGACTTCCTACAATATCAGGGACAGGACTGGATGCAGTGACCACTGGCTATTGCACAATGACAAAGTTCTCAATGAAAACATTTGGGAGTTGGGTCTTGTGGCAGAGTTCCTGCAATATCGGGCAGGATTGGATGCAGTGACCACTGGCTATTGCACAATGACAAAGTTCTCAATGAAAACATTTGGGAGTTGAGTCTTGTGGCAGAGTTCCTGCAATATCAGGGACAGGACTGGATGCAATGACCTCTGGCTATTGCATAATGACAAAGTTCTCAATGAAAATATTTGGGAGTTGGGTCTCTTTGCAGAGCTCCTGCAATATCAGGAACATGATTGGATGCAGCGACCACAGGCTATTACACAATGACAAAGTTCTCAATGAAAACATTTGGGAGTTAGGTCTTGTGGCAGAGCTCCTGCAATGTCAGGGATAGGATTAGATGCAGTGACCACATGCTATTACACAATGACAAAGTTCTCAATGAAAACATTTGGGAGTTGGGTTTTTTTGTAGAGCTCCTGCAATATCAGGAACATGATTGGGTGCAGCGACCACAGGCTATTACACAATGACAAAGTTCTCAACAAAAACGTTTGGGAGTTGGGTCTTGTGGCAGAGCTCCTGCAATATCAGGGAAAGGATTAGATACAGTGACCACAGGCTATTGCATAATGACAAAGCTCTCAATGAAAACATTTGGGAGTTGGGTCTTGTGGCAGAGTTCCTGCATTATCAGGGACAGGACTGGATACAGTGACTACTGGCTATTGCACAATGACAAAGTTCTCAATGAAAACCTTTGGGAGTTGGGTCTTGTGGCAGAGTTCCTGCAATATCTGGGACAGGACTGCATGCAGTGACCACTGGCTATTGAACAATGACAAATTTCTCAATGAAAACATTTGGGAGTTGGGTCTTGTGGCAGAGTTCCTGCAATATCGGGCAGGATTGGATGCACTGACCACTGGCTATTGCACAATGACAAAGTTCTCTATGAAAAAAATGTGGTAGTTGTGTCTTGTGGCAGAGTTCCTGCAATATCAGGGACAGGACTGGATGCAGTGACCACTGGCTATTGCATAATGACAACATTCATGGTGAACACTTTTGGGAGTTGGGTCTTGTGACAGAGTTCCTGCAATATCTGGGACAGGATAAGATGCAGTAACCACTGGCGATTGCACAATGACAAAGTTCTCAACGAAAACATTTGGCAGTTGGGTCTTGTGGCAGAGTTCCTGCAATATCGGACAGGATTGGATGCACTGACCACTGGCTATTGCACGATGACAAAGTTCTCTATGAAAAAATGTGGTAGTTGTGTCTTGTGGCAGAGTTCCTGCAATATCAGGGACAGGATTGGATGCAGTGACCACTGGCTATTGCACAATGACAAAGTTCTCAATGAAAACATTTGGGAGTTAGGTCATGGGGCAGAGTTCCTGCAATATCGGACAGGACTGGATGCAGTGACCACTGGCTATTGTACAATGACAAAGTTGTCAATGAAAAAATGTCAGAGTTGGGTCTAGTTGCAGAGCTCCTGCAATATCAGGGAAAGCATTAGATGTAGTGACCACAGGCTATTAAACAATGACAGAGTTCTCAATGAAAACATTTGGGAGTTGGGTCTTGTGGCAGAGCTCCTGCAATATCAGGGTCAGTATTGGATGTAGTGGCAACAGGCTATTGCACAATGACAAAGTTCTCAATGAAAACATTTGGGAGTTGGGTCTTGTGGCAGAACTCCTGCAATATCAGAGAAAGGATTAGATGCAGTGACCACAGGCTATTACACAATGACAAAGGTCTCAATGAAAATGTTTGGGAGTAAGGTCTTGTGGCAGAGCTCCTGCAATATCTGGGCAGGATTGGATGCAGTAACCACTGGCTATTACACAATGACAAAGTCTCAATGAAAACATTTGGGAGTTGGGTCTTGTGGTAGAGCTCCTGCAATATCAGGGTCAGTATTGGATGCAGTGGCCACAGGCTATTGCACAATGAGAAATTTCTCAATGAAAACATTTGGGAGTTGGGTCTTGTGGCAGAACTCCTGCAATAACAGGGAAAGGATTAGATACAGTGACCACAGGCTATTGCATAATGACAAAGTACTCAATGAAAACATTTGGGAGTTGGGTCTTGTGGCAGAATTCCTGCAATATCAGGGTCAGGATTGGATGCAGTGACCACTGGCTATTGCATAATGACAACATTTACGGTGAAAACTTTTGGGAGGGGGGTCTTGTGGCATAGCTCCTGCAATATCAGGGACAGGATTAGATGCAGTGACCACAGGCTATTACACAATGACAAAGTTTTCAATGAAAACATTTGGGAATTAGGTCTCTTGGCAGAGCTCTTGCAATATCAGGAACTGGATTGGATGCAGTGACCACAGGCTATTACACAATGACAAAGTTCTCAATGAAAACATTTGGCAGTTGAGTCTCATGGCAGAGCTACTGCAATATCAGGGTAAGTATTGGATGCAGTCACCATAGGCTATTACACAATGACAAAGTTCTCAATTAAAATATTTCGTAGTTGGGTCTTGTTGCAGAGCTCCTGCAATATCATAGAAAGGATTAGATGCAGTGACCACAGGCTATTACACAATGACAGAGTCTCAATGAAAACATTTGGGAGTTGGGTCTTGTGGTAGAGCTCCTGCAGTATCAGGGTCAGTATTGGATGCTGTGGCCACAGGCTATTGCACAATGACAAAGTTCTCAATTAAAACATTTGGGAGTTGGGTCTTGTGGCAGTGCTACTGTAATATCAGGGAAAGGATTAGATACAGTGACCACAGGCTACTGCATAATGACAAAGCTCTCAATGAAACCATTTGGGAGTTGGGTCTTGTGGCAGAGTTCCTACAATATCAGGGACAGGATTGGATGCAGTGACCACTGGCTATTGCACAATGACAAAGTTCTCAATTAAAACATTTGGGAGTTGGGTCTTGTGGCAGAGTTCCTGCAATATCAGGACAAGACTGGACGCAATGACCACTAGCTATTGCATACTGACAAAGTTCTCAATGATAACATTTGGGAGTTCGGTCTCTTTGCAGAGCTCCTGCAATATCAGGAACATGAATGGATGCACCGACCACAGGCTATTACACTATGACAAAGTTCTCAATGAAAACATTTGGGAGTTAGGTCTTGTGGCAGAGCTCCTGCAATATCAGGGATAGGATTAGATGCAGTGACAACAGGCTATTACACAATGACAAAGTTTTCAATTAAAACATTTGGGAGTTGGGTTTCTTTGCAGAGCTCCTTCAATATCAGGAACATGATTGGATGCAGTGACCACAGGCTATTACACAATGACAAAGTTCTAAATGAAAACATTTGGGAGTTAGGTCTTGTGGAAGAGCTCCTGCAATATCAGGGATAGGATTAGATGCAGTGACCACTGGCTATTGCACAATGACAAAGTTCTCAATGAAAACATTTAGGAGTTGGGTCTCGTGGCAGAGCTCCTGCAATATCAGGGACAGGATTGGATGAAGTGACCACAGGCTATTACACAATGACAAAGTTCTCAATGAAAACATTTGGGAGTTGGGTCTTGTGGCAGAACTCCTGCAATATCAGAGAAAGGATTAGATGCAGTGACCACAGGCTATTAAACAATGACAAATTTTTCAATGAAAACATTTGGGAGTTGTGTCTCATGGCAGAGCTCCTGCAAATTCAGAGTCAGTATTGGACGCAGTGACCACATGCTATAACACAATGACAAAGTTCTCAATGAAAACATTTGGAAGTTGGGTCTTGTGGCAGAGCTTTTGCAATATCAGGGACAGGATTGGATGCAGCGACCACAGGCTATTACACAATGACAAAGTTCTCAATGAAAACATTTGGGAGTTGGGTCTTGTGGCAGAGCTCCTGCAATATCAGG
The DNA here is from genome assembly GCF_019279795.1 of Protopterus annectens. NCBI lineage: Eukaryota > Metazoa > Chordata > Ceratodontiformes > Protopteridae > Protopterus > Protopterus annectens. The sequence goes on from NC_056739.1 coordinate 115,944,088, forward strand.
AACATGAATGGATGCAGCTACCACAGGCTATTACACAATGACAAAGTTCTCAATGAAAACATTTGGGAGTTAGGTCTTGTGGCAGAGCTCCTGCAATATCGGGGATAGGATTAGATGCAGTGACCACAGGCTATTACACAATTACAAAGTTTTCAATGAAAACATTTGGGAGATGGGTCTCTTTGCAGAGCTCCTGAAATATCAGGAACATGATTGGATGCAGCAACCACAGGCTATTACACAATGACAAAGTTCTCAATGAAAACATTTGGGAGTTAGGTCTTGTGGCAGAGCTCTTGCAATATCAGGGGTAGGATTAGATGCAGTGACCACATGCTATTACACAATGGCAAAGTTCTCAATGAAAACATTTGGGAGTTAGGTCTTGTGGCAGAGCTCTTGCAATATCAGGGAAAGGATTAGATACAGTGACCACAGGCTATTTCAAAATGACAAAGCTCTCAATGAAAACATTTGGGAGTTTGGTCTTGTGGCAGAGTTCCTGCATTATCAGGGACAGGATTGGATGCAGTGACCACTGGCTGTTGCACAATGACAAAGTTCTCAATGAAAACATTTAGGAGTTGGGTCTCTTGGCAGAGCCCATGCAATATCAGGGACAGGATTGGATGAAGTGACCACAGGCTATTACACAATGACAAAGTTCTCAATGAAAACATTTGGGAGTTGGGTCTTGTGGCTGAGTTCCTGCAATAACGGACAGGATTGGATGCAGTGACCACTGGCTATTGCACAATGACAAAGTTCTCTATGAAAAAATGTGGTAGTTGGGTCTTGTGGCAGTGTTCCTGCAATATCAGGGACAGGACTGGATGCAGTGACCACTGGCTATTGCATAATGACAACATTCACAGTGAACACTTTTGGAAGTTGGGTCTTGTGGCAGAGTTACTGCAATATCTGGAACAGGATTAGATACAGTAACCACTGGCTATTGCACAATGACAAAGTTCTCAATGAAAACATTTGGCAGTTGGGTCTTGTGGCAGAGTTCCTGCAATATCAGGGACAGGATTGCATGCAGTCTCCACTGGCTATTGCACAATGACAAAGTTCTCAATGAAAACATTTGGGAGTTAGGTCTTGGGGCAGAGTTCCTGCAATATCGGTCAGGACTGGATGCAGTGACCACTGGCTATTGCATAATGACAACATTCGCTGTGAAAACTTTTGGGAGTTCGGTTTTGTGGCATAGCTCCTGCAATATCAGGGACAGGATTAGATGCAGTGACCACAGGCTATTACACAATGACAAAGTTTTCAATGAAAACATTTGGGAGTTGGGTATCTTGGCAGAGCTCTTGCAATATCAGGAACAGGATTGGATGCAGCGACCAGAGGCTATTACACAATGACAAAGTTCTCAATGAAAACATTTGGGAGTTGGGTCTTGTGGCAGAGCTCCTGCAATATCAGGGACAGGATTGGATGCAAGCTATTACACAATTACAAAGTCTCAATGAAAACATTTGGGAGTTGGGTCTTCTGGCAGAGCTCCTGCAATATCATGGACAGGATTAGATGCAGTGACCACAGGCTATTACACAATGACAAAGTTCTCAATGAAAGCATTTGTAAGTTGGGTCTTGTGGCAGAGCTCCTGCAATATCAGGGACAGGACTGGATGCAGTGACCACTGGCTATTACACAATGACAAAGTCTCAATGAAAACATTTGGGAGTTGGGTCTTGTAACAGAACTCCTGCAATATCAGGGAAAGGATTAGATACAGTGATGACAGGCTATTGCATAATGACAAAGCTCTCAATGAAAACATTTGGGAGTTGGGTCTTGTTGCAGAATTCCTGCAATATCAGGGACAAGATTGAATGCAGTGACCAGAGGCTATTACACAATGACAAAGTTCTCAATGAAAACATTTGGGAGTTGGGTCTTGTGGCAGAGTTCCTGCAATATCAGGGACAGGATTGGATGCAAGCTATTACACAATGACAAAGTCTCAATGAAAACATTTGGGAGTTGGGTCTTGTGGCAGAGTTCCTGCAATGTCAGGGTCAGTATTGGATGTAGTGGCAACAGGCTATTGCACAATGACAAAGTTCTCAATGAAAACATTTGGGAGTTGGGTCTTGTGGCAGAGTCCTGCAATATCAGGGTCAGGACTGGATGTAGTGACCACTGGCTATTGCATAATGACAACATTCACTGTGAAAACTTTTGGGAGTTGGGTTTTGTGGCATAGCTCCTGCAATATCAGGGACAGGATTAGATGCAGTGACCACAGGCTATTACACAATGACAAAGTTTTCAATGAAATCATTTGGGCGTTGGGTCTCTTGGCAGAGCTCTTGCAATATCAGGAACAGGATTGGATGCAGCAACCAGAGGCTATTACACAATGACAAAGTTCTCAATGAAAACATTTGGGAGTTGGGTCCTGTGGCAGAGCTCCTGCAATATCAGGGACAGGATTGGATGCAAGCTATTACACAATGACAAAGTCTCAATGAAAACATTTGGGAGTTGGGTCTTGTGGCAGAGCTCCTGCAATGTCAGGGTCAGTATTGGATGTAGTGGCAACAGGCTACTGCACAATGACAAAGTTCTCAATGAAAACATTTGGGAGTTGGGTCTCTTGGCAGAGCTCTTGCAATATCAGGAACAGGATTGGATGCAGCGACCAGAGGCTATTACACAATGACAAAGTTCTCAATGAAAACATTTGGGAGTTGGGTCTTGTGGCAGAACTCCTGCAATATCAGAGAAAGGATTAGATGCAGTGACCACAGGCTATTACACAATGACAGAGTTCTCAATGAAAACATTTGGGAGTTGGGTCTTAATGCTAGAGCTCCTGCAACATCAGGGTCAGTATTGGACACAGTGACCACAGGCTATTACACAATGACAAAGTTCTCAATGAAAACATTTGGAAGTTGGGTCTTGTTGCAGAGCTCCTGTGATATCAGGGACAGGATTGGATGCAGCGACCACAGGCTATTACACAATGACAAAGTTCTCAATGAAAACATTTGGGAGTTGGGTCTTGTGGCAGAGCTCCTGCAATATCAGGAACATGAATGGATGCAGCTACCACAGGCTATTACACAATGACAAAGTTCTCAATGAAAACATTTGGGAGTTAGGTCTTGTGGCAGAGCTCCTGCAATATCGGGGATAGGATTAGATGCAGTGACCACAGGCTATTACACAATTACAAAGTTTTCAATGAAAACATTTGGGAGATGGGTCTCTTTGCAGAGCTCCTGAAATATCAGGAACATGATTGGATGCAGCAACCACAGGCTATTACACAATGACAAAGTTCTCAATGAAAACATTTGGGAGTTAGGTCTTGTGGCAGAGCTCTTGCAATATCAGGGGTAGGATTAGATACAGTGACCACATGCTATTACACAATGGCAAAGTTCTCAATGAAAACATTTGGGAGTTAGGTCTTGTGGCAGAGCTCTTGCAATATCAGGGAAAGGATTAGATACAGTGACCACAGGCTATTTCATAATGACAAAGCTCTCAATGAAAACATTTGGGAGTTTGGTCTTGTGGCAGAGTTCCTGCATTATCAGGGACAGGATTGGATGCAGTGACCACTGGCTGTTGCACAATGACAAAGTTCTCAATGAAAACATTTAGGAGTTGGGTCTCTTGGCAGAGCCCATGCAATATCAGGGACAGGATTGGATGAAGTGACCACAGGCTATTACACAATGACAAAGTTCTCAATGAAACATTTGGGAGTTGGGTCTTGTGGCTGAGTTCCTGCAATAACGGACATGATTGGATGCAGTGACCACTGGCTATTGCACAATGACAAAGTTCTCTATGAAAAAATGTGGTAGTTGGGTCTTGTGGCAGTGTTCCTGCAATATCAGGGACAGGACTGGATGCAGTGACCACTGGCTATTGCATAATGACAACATTCACAGTGAACACTTTTGGAAGTTGGGTCTTGTGGCAGAGTTACTGCAATATCTGGAACAGGATTAGATACAGTAACCACTGGCTATTGCACAATGACAAAGTTCTCAATGAAAACATTTGGCAGTTGGGTCTTGTGGCAGAGTTCCTGCAATATCAGGGACAGGATTGCATGCAGTCTCCACTGGCTATTGCACAATGACAAAGTTCTCAATGAAAACATTTGGGAGTTAGGTCTTGGGGCAGAGTTCCTGCAATATCGGTCAGGACTGGATGCAGTGACCACTGGCTATTGCATAATGACAACATTCGCTGTGAAAACTTTTGGGAGTTCGGTTTTGTGGCATAGCTCCTGCAATATCAGGGACAGGATTAGATGCAGTGACCACAGGCTATTACACAATGACAAAGTTTTCAATGAAAACATTTGGGAGTTGGGTATCTTGGCAGAGCTCTTGCAATATCAGGAACAGGATTGGATGCAGCGACCAGAGGCTATTACACAATGACAAAGTTCTCAATGAAAACATTTGGGAGTTGGGTCTTGTGGCAGAGCTCCTGCAATATCAGGGACAGGATTGGATGCAAGCTATTACACAATTACAAAGTCTCAATGAAAACATTTGGGAGTTGGGTCTTCTGGCAGAGCTCCTGCAATATCATGGACATGATTAGATGCAGTGACCACAGGCTATTACACAATGACAAAGTTCTCAATGAAAGCATTTGTAAGTTGGGTCTTGTGGCAGAGCTCCTGCAATATCAGGGACAGGACTGGATGCAGTGACCACTGGCTATTACACAATGACAAAGTCTCAATGAAAACATTTGGGAGTTGGGTCTTGTAACAGAACTCCTGCAATATCAGGGAAAGGATTAGATACAGTGATGACAGGCTATTGCATAATGACAAAGCTCTCAATGAAAACATTTGGGAGTTGGGTCTTGTTGCAGAATTCCTGCAATATCAGGGACAAGATTGAATGCAGTGACCACTGGCTACTGCACAATGACAAAGTTCTCAATTAAAACATTTGGGAGTTGGGTCTTGTGGCAGAGTTCCTGCAATATCAGGGACAGGATTGGATGCAAGCTATTACACAATGACAAAGTCTCAATGAAAACATTTGGGAGTTGGGTCTTGTGGCAGAGTTCCTGCAATGTCAGGGTCAGTATTGGATGTAGTGGCAACAGGCTATTGCACAATGACAAAGTTCTCAATGAAAACATTTGGGAGTTGGGTCTTGTGGCAGAGTCCTGCAATATCAGGGTCAGGACTGGATGTAGTGACCACTGGCTATTGCATAATGACAACATTCACTGTGAAAACTTTTGGGAGTTGGGTTTTGTGGCATAGCTCCTGCAATATCAGGGACAGGATTAGATGCAGTGACCACAGGCTATTACACAATGACAAAGTTTTCAATGAAAACATTTGGGAGTTGGGTCTCTTGGCAGAGCTCTTGCAATATCAGGAACAGGATTGGATGCAGCAACCAGAGGCTATTACACAATGACAAAGTTCTCAATGAAAACATTTGGGAGTTGGGTCCTGTGGCAGAGCTCCTGCAATATCAGGGACAGGATTGGATGCAAGCTATTACACAATGACAAAGTCTCAATGAAAACATTTGGGAGTTGGGTCTTGTGGCAGAGCTCCTGCAATGTCAGGGTCAGTATTGGATGTAGTGGCAACAGGCTACTGCACAATGACAAAGTTCTCAATGAAAACATTTGGGAGTTGGGTCTCTTGGCAGAGCTCTTGCAATATCAGGAACAGGATTGGATGCAGCGACCAGAGGCTATTACACAATGACAAAGTTCTCAATGAAAACATTTGGGAGTTGGGTCTTGTGGCAGAACTCCTGCAATATCAGAGAAAGGATTAGATGCAGTGACCACAGGCTATTACACAATGACAGAGTTCTCAATGAAAACATTTGGGAGTTGGGTCTTAATGCTAGAGCTCCTGCAACATCAGGGTCAGTATTGGACACAGTGACCACAGGCTATTACACAATGACAAAGTTCTCAATGAAAACATTTGGAAGTTGGGTCTTGTTGCAGAGCTCCTGCGATATCAGGGACAGGATTGGATGCAGCGACCACAGGCTATTACACAATGACAAAGTTCTCAATGAAAACATTTGGGAGTTGGGTCTTGTGGCAGAGCTCCTGCAATATCAGGAACATGAATGGATGCAGCTACCACAGGCTATTACACAATGACAAAGTTCTCAATGAAAACATTTGGGAGTTAGGTCTTGTGGCAGAGCTCCAGCAATATCGGGGATAGGATTAGATGCAGTGACCACAGGCTATTACACAATTACAAAGTTTTCAATGAAAACATTTGGGAGATGGGTCTCTTTGCAGAGCTCCTGAAATATCAGGAACATGATTGGATGCAGCAACCACAGGCTATTACACAATGACAAAGTTCTCAATGAAAACATTTGGGAGTTAGGTCTTGTGGCAGAGCTCTTGCAATATCAGGGGTAGGATTAGATGCAGTGACCACATGCTATTACACAATGGCAAAGTTCTCAATGAAAACATTTGGGAGTTAGGTCTTGTGGCAGAGCTCTTGCAATATCAGGGAAAGGATTAGATACAGTGACCACAGGCTATTTCATAATGACAAAGCTCTCAATGAAAACATTTGGGAGTTTGGTCTTGTGGCAGAGTTCCTGCATTATCAGGGACAGGATTGGATGCAGTGACCACTGGCTGTTGCACAATGACAAAGTTCTCAATGAAAACATTTAGGAGTTGGGTCTCTTGGCAGAGCCCATGCAATATCAGGGACAGGATTGGATGAAGTGACCACAGGCTATTACACAATGACAAAGTTCTCAATGAAACATTTGGGAGTTGGGTCTTGTGGCTGAGTTCCTGCAATAACGGACATGATTGGATGCAGTGACCACTGGCTATTGCACAATGACAAAGTTCTCTATGAAAAAATGTGGTGGTTGGGTCTTGTGGCAGTGTTCCTGCAATATCAGGGACAGGACTGGATGCAGTGACCACTGGCTATTGCATAATGACAACATTCACAGTGAACACTTTTGGAAGTTGGGTCTTGTGGCAGAGTTACTGCAATATCTGGAACAGGATTAGATACAGTAACCACTGGCTATTGCACAATGACAAAGTTCTCAATGAAAACATTTGGCAGTTGGGTCTTGTGGCAGAGTTCCTGCAATATCAGGGACAGGATTGCATGCAGTCTCCACTGGCTATTGCACAATGACAAAGTTCTCAATGAAAACATTTGGGAGTTAGGTCTTGGGGCAGAGTTCCTGCAATATCGGTCAGGACTGGATGCAGTGACCACTGGCTATTGCATAATGACAACATTCTGTGAAAACTTTTGGGAGTTCGTTTTGTGGCATAGCTCCTGCAATATCAGGGACAGGATTAGATGCAGTGACCACAGGCTATTACACAATGACAAAGTTTTCAATGAAAACATTTGGGAGTTGGGTATCTTGGCAGAGCTCTTGCAATATCAGGAACAGGATTGGATGCAGCGACCAGAGGCTATTACACAATGACAAAGTTCTCAATGAAAACATTTGGGAGTTGGGTCTTGTGGCAGAGCTCCTGCAATATCAGGGACAGGATTGGATGCAAGCTATTACACAATTACAAAGTCTCAATGAAAACATTTGGGAGTTGGGTCTTCTGGCAGAGCTCCTGCAATATCATGGACAGGATTAGATGCAGTGACCACAGGCTATTACACAATGACAAAGTTCTCAATGAAAGCATTTGTAAGTTGGGTCTTGTGGCAGAGCTCCTGCAATATCAGGGACAGGACTGGATGCAGTGACCACTGGCTATTACACAATGACAAAGTCTCAATGAAAACATTTGGGAGTTGGGTCTTGTAACAGAACTCCTGCAATATCAGGGAAAGGATTAGATACAGTGATGACAGGCTATTGCATAATGACAAAGCTCTCAATGAAAACATTTGGGAGTTGGGTCTTGTGGCAGAGTCCTGCAATATCAGGGTCAGGACTGGATGTAGTGACCACTGGCTATTGCATAATGACAAAGTTCTCAATTAAAACATTTGGGAGTTGGGCCTTGTGGCAGAGTTCCTGCAATATCAGGGACAGGATTGGATGCAGTGACCACAGGCTATTACACAATGACAAAGTTCTCAATGAAAACATTTGGGAGTTGGGTCTTGTGGCAGAGTTCCTGCAATGTCAGGGTCAGTATTGGATGTAGTGGCCACAGGCTATTACACAATGACAAAGTTCTCAATGAAAACATTTGAGAGTTGGGCCTTGTGGCAGAGTCCTGCAATATCAGGGTCAGGACTGGATGTAGTGACCACTGGCTATTGCATAATGACAACATTCACTGTGAAAACTTTTGGGAGTTGGGTTTTGTGGCATAGCTCCTGCAATATCAGGGACAGGATTAGATGCAGTGACCACAGGCTATTACACAATGACAAAGTTTTCAATGAAAACATTTGGGAGTTAGGTCTCTTGGCAGAGCTCTTGCAATATCAGGAACAGGATTGGATACAGTGACCACAGGCTATTACACAATGACAGAGTTCTCAATGAAAACATTTGGGAGTTGGGTCCTGTGGCAGAGCTCCTGCAATATCAGGGACAGGATTGGATGCAAGCTATTACACAATGACAAAGTCTCAATGAAAACATTTGGGAGTTGGGTCTTGTGGCAGAGCTCCTGCACTATCAGGGAAAGGATTGGATGCAGTGACCACAGGCTATTACACAATGACAAAGGTCTCAATGAAAACATTTGGGAGTTGGGTCTTGTGGCAGAGCTCTTGCAATATCAGGAACAGGATTGGATGCAGCGACCAGAGGCTATTACACAATGACAAAGTTCTCAATGAAAACATTTGGAAGTTGGGTCTTGTGGCAGAGCTTCTGCAATATCAGAGTAAGGATCGGATGTAGTGACCACAGGCTATTACATAATGACAAAGTTCTCAATGAAAACATTTGGGAGTTGGGTCTTGTGACAGAGCTCCTGCAATATCAGGATCAGGACTGGATACAGTGACCACAGGCTATTACACAATGACAAAGGTCTCAATGAAAACATTTGGGAATTGGGTCTTGTGGCAGAGTTCCTGCAATATCAGGGACAGGATTGGATGCAGTGACCACTGGCTATTGCACAATGACAAAGTTCTCAATTAAAACATTTGGGTGTTGGGTCTTGTGGCAGTGTTCCTGCAATATCAGGGACAGGATTGGATGCAGCGACCAGAGGCTATTACACAATGACAAAGTTCTCAATGAAAACATTTGGGAGTTGGGTCTTGTGGCAGAGCTCCTGCAATATCTGGGACAGGATTGGATGCAAGCTATTACACAATGACAAAGTCTCAATGAAAACATTTGGGAGTTGGGTCTTGTGGCAGAGCTCCTGCAATATCAGGGATAGGATTAGATGCAGTGACCACATGCTATTACACAATGGCAAAGTTCTCAATGAAAACATTTGGGAGTTGGGTTTCTTTGCAGAGCTCCTGCAATATCAGGAACATGATTGGGTGCAGCGACCACAGGCTATTACACAATGACAAAGTTCTCAATGAAAACATTTGGGAGTTGGGTCTTGTGGCAGAGCTCCTGCAATATCAGGGAAAGGATTAGATACAGTGACCACAGGCTATTTCATAATGACAAAGCTCTCAATGAAAACATTTGGGAGTTTGGTCTTGTGGCAGAGTTCCTGCATTATCAGGGACAGGATTGGATGCAGTCACCACTGGCTATTGCACAATGACAAAGTTCTCAATGAAAACATTTAGGAGTTGGGTCTCTTGGCAGAGCTCCTGCAATATCTGGGACAGGATTGGATGAAGTGACCACAGGCTATTACACAATGACAAAGTTCTCAATGAAAACATTTGGGAGTTGGGTCTTGTGGTTAAGTTCCTGCAATAACGGACAGGATTAGATGCAGTGACCACTGGCTATTGCACAATGACAAAGTTCTCTATGGAAAAATGTGGTAGTTGGGTCTTGTGGCAGTGTTCCTGCAATATCAGGGACAGGACTGGATGCAGTGACCACTGGCTATTGCATAATGACAACATTCACAGTGAACACTTTTGGGAGTTGGGTCTTGTGGCAGAGTTACTGCAATATCTGGAACAGGATTAGATACAGTAACCACTGGCTATTGCACAATGACAATGTTCTCAATGAAAACATTTGGCAGTTGGGTCTTGTGGCAGAGTTCCTGCAATATCAGGGACAGGATTGCATGCAGTCTCCACTGGCTATTGCACAATGACAAAGTTCTCAATGAAAACATTTGGGAGATAGGTCTTGGGGCAGAGTTCCTGCAATATCGGTCAGGACTGGATGCAGTGACCACTGGCTATTGCATAATGACAACATTCGCTGTAACAACTTTTGGGAGTTGGGTTTTGTGGCATAGCTCCTGCAATATCAGGGACAGGATTAGATGCAGTGACCACAGGCTATTACACAATGACAAAGTTTTCAATGAAAACATTTGGGAGTTGGGTATCTTGGCAGAGCTCTTGCAATATCAGGAACAGGATTGGATGCAGCGACCAGAGGCTATTACACAATGACAAAGTTCTCAATGAAAACATTTGGGAGTTGGGTCTTGTGGCAGAGCTCCTGCAATATCAGGGTCAGTATTGGATGTAGTGACCACAGGCTATTACACAATGACAAAGTTCTCAATGAAAACATTTGGGAGTTGGGTCTCATGGCAGAGGTCCTGCAACATCAGGGTCAGTATTGGACACAGTGACAACAGGCTATTACACAATGACAAAGTTCTCAATGAAAACATTTAGACGTTGGGTCTTGTGGCAGAGCTCCTGCAATATCAGGGACAGGATTGGATGCAGCGACCACAGGCTATTACACAATGACAAAGTTCTCAATGAAAACATTTGGGAGTTGGGTCTTCTGGCAGAGCTCCTGCAATATCATGGACAGGATTAGATGCAGTGACCACAGGCTATTGCATAATGACAAAGCTCTCAATGAAAACATTTGGGAGTTGGGTCTTGTGGCAGAGTCCTGCAATATCAGGGTCAGGACTGGATGTAGTGACCACTGGCTATTGCATAATGACAACATTCACTGTGAAAACTTTTGGGAGTTGGGTTTTGTGGCATAGCTCCTGCAATATCAGGGACAGGATTAGATGCAGTGACCACAGGCTATTACACAATGACAAAGTTTTCAATGAAAACATTTGGGAGTTGGGTCTCTTGGCAGAGCTCTTGCAATATCAGGGACAGGATTGGATGCAAGCTATTACACAATGACAAAGTCTCAATGAAAACATTTGGGAGGTGGGTCTTGTGGCAGAGCTCCTGCAATGTCAGGGTCAGTATTGGATGTAGTGGCAACAGGCTATTGCACAATGACAAAGTTCTCAATGAAAACATTTGGGAGTTGGGTCTTGTGGCAGAGCTCCTGCAATATCAGAGAAAGGATTAGATGCAGTGACCACAGGCTATTACACAATGACAAAGTTCTCAATGAAAACATTTGGGAGTTGGGTCTCATGGCAGAGCTCCTGCAACATCAGGGTCAGTATTGGACACAGTGACCACAGGCTATTACACAATGACAAAGTTCTCAATGAAAACATTTGGAAGTTGGGTCTTGTGGCAGAGCTCCTGCGATATCAGGGACAGGATTGGATGCAGCGACCACAGGCTATTACACAATGACAAAGTTCTCAATGAAAACATTTGGGAGTTAGGTCTTGTGGCAGAACTCCTGCAATATCAGGGACAGGATTGGATGAAGTGACCACTGGCTATTGCACAATGACAAAGTTCTCAATGAAAACATTTGAGAGTTGGGCCTTGTGGCAGAGTCCTGCAATATCAGGGTCAGGACTGGATGTAGTGACCACTGGCTATTGCATAATGACAACATTCACTGTGAAAACTTTTGGGAGTTGGGTTTTGTGGCATAGCTCCTGCAATATCAGGGACAGGATTAGATGCAGTGACGTCAGGCTATTACACAATGACAAAGTTTTCAATGAAAACATTTGGGAGTTGGGTCTCTTGGCAGAGCTCCTGCAATATCAGGAAAAGGATTGGATGCAGCGACCAGAGGCTATTACACAATGACAAAGTTCTCAATGAAAACATTTGGGAGTTGGGTCTTGTGGCAGAGCTCCTGCAATATCAGGGACTGGATTGGATACAAGCTATTACACAATGACAAAGTCTCAATGAAAACATTTGGGAGTTGGGTCTTGTGGCAGAGCTCCTGCACTATCAGGGAAAGGATTGGATGCAGTGACCACAGGCTATTACACAATGACAAAGTTCTCAATGAAAACATTTGGGAGTTGGGTCTTGTGGCAGAGCTCCTGCAATATCAGGGACTGGATTGGATGCAGTGACCACTGGCTATTGCACGATGACAAAGTTCTCAATGAAAACATTTGGGAATTGGGTCTTGTGGCAGAGTTCCTGCAATATCAGGGACAGGATTGGATGCAGTGACCACTGGCTATTGCACAATGACAAAGTTCTCAATGAAAACATTTGGGTGTTGGGTCTTGTGGCTGAGATCCTGCAATAACGGACAGGATTGGATGCAGTGACCACTGGCTATTGCACAATGGCAAAGTTCTCTTTGAAAAAATGTGGTAGTTGGGTCTTGTGGCAGTGTTCCTGCAATATCCGGGACAGGACTGGATGCAGTGACCGCTGGCAATTGCATAATGACAACATTCACAGTGAAGACTTTTGGGAGTTGGGTCTTGTGGCAGTTACTGCAATATCTGGGACAGGATTAGATACAGTAACCACTGGCTATTGCACAATGACAAAGTTCTCAACGAAAACATTTGGCAGTTGGGTCTTGTGGCAGAGTTCCTGCAATATCAGGGACAGGATTGCATGCAGTGACCACTGGCTATTGCACAATGACAAAGTTCTCAATGAAAACATTTGGGAGTTAGGTCTTGGGGCAGAGTTCCTGCAATATCGGACAGGACTGGATGCAGTGACCACTGGCTATTGTACAATGACAAAGTTCTCAATTAAAACATTTCAGAGTTGGGTCTCACGGCAGAGCTCCTGCAATATCAGGGTCAGTATTGGATGCTGTGGCCGTAGGCTATTACAGAATGACAAACGTCTCAATGAAAATATTTGGGAGTTGGGTCTAGTTGCAGAGCTCCTGCAATATCAGTGAAAGCATTAGATGCAGTGACCACAGGCTATTACACAATGACAGAGTTCTCAGTGAAAACATTTGGGAGTTGGGTCTTGTGGCAGAGCTCCTGCAATGTCAGGGTCAGTATTGGATGTAGTGGCAACAGGCTATTGCACAATGACAAAGTTCTCAATGAAAACTTTTAGGAGTTGGGTCTTGTGGCAGAGCTCCTGCAATATCAGAGAAAGGATTAGATGCAGTGACCACAGGCTATTACACAATAACAAAGTTCTCAATGAAAACATTTGGGAGTTGGGTCTCATGGCAGAGCTCCTGCAACATCAGGGTCAGTATTGGACACAGTGACCACAGGCTATTATACAATGACAAAGTTCTCAATGAAAACATTTGGAAGTTGGGTCTTGTGGCAGAGCTCCTGCAATATCAGGGGCAGGATTGGATGCAGTGTCCACAGGCTATTACACAATGACAAAGTTCTCAATGAAAACATTTGAGAGTTGGGTCTTGTGGCAGAGCTCCTGCAATATCAAATACAGGAGTAGATGCAGTGACCACAGGCTATTACACAATGACAAAGTTTTCAATGAAAACATTTGAGAGTTGGGTCTCTTTGCAGAGCTCCTGCAATATCAGGGACAGGATTAGATGCAGTGACCACTGGCTATTGCACAAAGACAAAGTTCTCAATGAAAATATTTGGGAGTTGGGTCTTGTGGCAGAGCTCCTGCAATATCAGAGACAGGATTGGATGCAGGCTATTACACAATGACAAAGTTCTCAATGAAAACATTTGGGAGTTGGGTCTTGTGGTAGAGCTCCTGCAATATCAGGGTCACTATTGAATGCAGTGGCCACAGGCTATTGTACAATGACAAAGTTCTCAATGAAAACATATGGGAGTTGGGTCTTGTGGCAGAGCTCCTGCAATATCAGGGAAAGGATTAGATACAGTGACCACTGGCTATTGCACAATGACAAAGTTCTCAATTAAAACGTTTGGGAGTTGGGTCTTGTGGCAGAGTTCCTGCAATAACAGGGACAGGACTGGATGCAGTGACCACTGGACAAAGTTCTCAATGAAAACATTTGGGAGTTAGGTCTTGTGGCAGAGTTCCTGCAATATCGGACAGGACTGGATGCAGTGACCACTGGCTATTGCATAATGACAACATTCACGGTGAAAACCTTTGGGAGTTGGGTCTTGTGGCAGAGGTACTGCAATATCTGGGACAGGATTAGATGCAGTGACCACTGGCTATTGTACATTGACAAAATTCTCAATGAAAACATTTGGGAGTTGGTTCTTGTGGCAGAGTTCCTGCAATATCAGGGAGAGGATTGGATGCAGTGACTACTGGCTTTTGCACAATGACAAAGTTCTCAATGAAAACATTTGGGAGTTAGGTCTTGTGGCAGAGTTCCTGCAATATTGGACACGATTGGCTGCAGTGACCACTGGCTGTTATACAATGGCAAAGTTCTCAATGAAAACATTTGGGAGTTGGGTTTTGTGGCAGAGTTCTTGCAATATCAGGGCAGGCCTGGATGCAGTGACCACTGGCTATTCCATAATGACAACATTCATGGTGAAAACTTTTGGGAGATGGGCCTTGTGGCAGAGCTCCTGCAATCAAATAAGTAAAAATGGTGGAAGTTACGAAAGGTTCTCCCATTCGATTCTCGGCTGGAGTGCGGGGAGGGCCTTCTGTGTGGAGTCTGCACGTCCTTCCCGCGGTTGGGTGGGTGTTCGAAAGACATGCGTAAATGGGCGTGCCTTTGTTGAAGTTTGAACATCGAACTGGCACCTCGGCGTTCATCGAAATCTACTGCCAATCATTAGCGGACCGGAGTTCCCCTATGGCGACCCCTAACCTGGAAAAGCCAAAAGACAACAACAAGTGGAAGTTACAAAAACATTAAAATGAATGGGTGAAAGTAATAGTAAATAGATATATGGGAAAAGAGATCAGAATAAGAAGAGGCGTTAAGCAGGGGGTGCTCTACTAATGAATGCAATTACTCAAACTTTACTGTCAAAGATGGATGCAGTAGGAAAAGACTTCCAAGATGGCTGCATATTGAGTAACAGCTTAATTCTAGCTCTCCCAATGTGAAAACAAAAGCTTAGCACAGAAGCCAGTAGACCCAAATTTCTGGGTAATTTTCGGTAACTGGCTAGTACATGTACTGCCTGGATGCCAGGAAAAAAGAAATACAGAGGACCTGAAGGAAAATCATCTACAAAAGGTGATGAAAAAAACAATGACAAGGAAATGTACTATAGCTATTTAACAAAATGCAGTGGAAGCACCAAACATGTCTTCCAGTAACCAAGCGGAAAGTATAAGGCAACTGCACACAGATCTGGCTTAAATAAATGAAGCACTGATGGAGTTTATCAACTTAAACAATAAAACAAATGGAAGAAGCTTTAAACAGATATTCAGATAAGGTGATAAAACTAAAAAAAACTCAGAGGTTGAAATGAAGAAAAGGCTGGCTGAATATGAGACTGCACAAGCAGAGATGTTTTAAATAAATATAATTAAGGACAGGGCATGTAGGGAAAACCTGAGATTTTCTGCTGTACCCAAGGAGCTGGAAGGAACAGACTGTATTAATTTTATGAAAGCACAAATAAGCAACTGGACTGGTTTTCCACAACAGGAATTGTTAATTGAAAGGCCACACCATGTGTATGCTCCAAACTGGCTATGACAAAACAACCTAGACCTTTAGTAGTAAAGAAGCAATCTTACCAGCAGGAGGAGTTGATTCTGACAAAACTGTGGCAGAAGGACAAAATACTAAAACTGGGAGACAGTAGAGAGTTTGTAGAGAATGACTACTCATTGTACACTAGGAAGAAGAGGCGTTCATTTATCCCATTATTCAGGGAATGTCGAGAAGCAGGCTTGAGATTCAAACTGCTGTATCCAGCTATCTTCAAAATATTTTCCATAGAAGATTAAAATCATTCTTTGATAAAGTACATGCTAAGGAAGACATACAAATGTTTGTCCAACAAAAAGCAAGCTGTGAAACAGAAGGAGATTCTGCTTCTTGTTCTTCTGGTAATAAAGACGACAGAGAAACTGTTCCAGTGAAACCTTTTCAGTATTTCAGTGGAAAATGCTTAAGAGAGGGAAAAAGGCATATGAGTTGACTAGGAGAATCAAGAGTGCATTGGAGATGAAGCAGAAACAGGGTTTGGGAGATGGAATTGAACAGGAATAGACCAAGAATATCTGGAAGTATTGGACTTTCTTTGACTTTGTTAAACTTGTAGCAGACTTTACAGGATATGTCCTGCTTCAAGTCATTAATGTTTGGAGACTAAAATCTTTAAATCGGAAATTATCAAATGTGGGATTATAAAGTGATAATTATGTTTGTGAAACAGGGCAGAACAAGAAAATCTGGAAATATTGAACTTGTTTGGACTTTGTTACGCTTGTAGGGGAATCTAAAGCATATGACCTACTTTATGTCATTCATGTTCAGAAAAATACTCAGGAGAGGTAAGAGGAGGGAGAGAGTTAACTGTAAGTAAAACAAACATTTTTTTCTTAACAGTATTACTTAAGTGGTGCATGAATCTATTTGTATGTTATAAAGTAACGTTTGTTTCAGTTATTTTAAGTGTAACGGGGATACTAATGTAAATAAGTGCTTCTGCTTATTCTTTTTGTATCTTTTTCTCTTTTCTCTGTCCTTGTTCAGTTTTAAGAAATGTAGGCACTGCAGTTTAAAAAAAAAGATACAAAAAACTGGTCTAGGCTAGACAGAATTTACATTTCACAGGAACATGTGCATTTAATTGAAAGTCTTGATACGCACCCAGTAACCATTTCAGATCATGCACCAGAAATAAGTATAATATAAACAGAGGGTAATGAAATAAAAATTAGACACTGGTGTTTTCCCACCTATCTGTTGAAAGAAAAGAGGTATTTAAGAAATGGGTAGTGTAACTTATTCAGGAGCTAATAGAGAAGATAAACATTTCTTCTGAAAATATAGCTAGGGAGTGGGGCAAAATTAAAGTAGAGTTTAAAAATAGGATGGAAATAAAAGGAGGAGATATAGCGAAGAAGTGACAAGAATTATTTTGGGGGACTGACAAGTGTTAAAATATTGCAGAATTGGAATCTCACAGAACAAGAATAGGAGCAACTGCAGAATGTTAAACAGAAAATAAGGGATTACCTCATTAATATGCTTTAGTTTAGAAAGATTTTCTCTTTTCTTTCATAATAAATCGAGAGAACAAAAACTTTTAGCACAACGGCTCAGGCAACAGAAGATAGAAAGGGCTGTCACCAAGCTTAGGGAGCCTATAACAAGAAATATAACAAGGGATCATGTAGAAGTATTTGAAATATTTCAGAAATTCTATGAACGTCTGTATAAAGCAGAGAGATATGGAACTCAAGAAAAAGTACATTGGAAATGTTAATGGAAGAATTAAATATGACAAAGTTAGATGAAGAGGAGGCTCAATTACTAACAGGATAGAAGGAGATGAGATAAAATGGTGATGTATAACCATTCTACACGAAATTCCCCAGGAACAGATGGTATTCCTGTGGAAGTCTGGAAGCTAGGAGGGAAAAAACTGATAAAGATCTGGAAGGTTTTGTTTAACAGTATTTTAAGAGGAGAAGTGCCAACATCCTGGAAGAAAGCGATGGTGTCTGTAATACCAAAATAGGGCAAAGATCCATCAGATCTAGCTTCATACAGGCCCATTTCAATACTAAACCATGGTTATAAAGTGCTTATGTCTAAAATTGCTAAAAGAATGGTGGTGTCTGTAATACCAAAAGAGGGCAAAGATCCATCAGATCTAGCTTCATACAGGCCCATTTCAATACTAAACCATGGTTATAAAGTGCTTAAGTCTAAAATTGCTAAAAGAATGGTGGTATCTGTAATACGAAAAGAGGGCAAAGATCCATCAGATCTAGCTTCATACAGGCCCATTTCAATACTAAACCATGGTTATAAAGTGCTTAAGTCTAAAATTGCTAAAAGAATGGTGGTATCTGTAATACCAAAAGAGGGCAAAGATCCATCAGATCTAGCTTCATACAGGCCCATTTCAATACTAAACCATGGTTATAAAGTGCTTATGTCTAAAATTGCTAAAAGAATGGTGGTATCTGTAATACCAAAAGAGGGCAAAGATCCATCAGATCTAGCTTCATACAGGCCCATTTCAATACTAAACCATGGTTATAAAGTGCTTAAGTCTAAAATTGCTAAAAGAATGGTGGTATCTGTAATACCAAAAGAGGGCAAAGATCCATCAGATCTAGCTTCATACAGGCCCATTTCAATACTAAACCATGGTTATAAAGTGCTTATGTCTAAAATTGCTAAAGGAATGGTAAGAGTGACACCAAAATTAATAGATATGGATCAATGTGGTTTTGTGAAGACGAGGCAAACATTTGACAACATTAACAGAACACTGATGATCGAGAGAGAGGCAGAACGTAAGAAAATACCACTGTTGTTGGTAGGTCTTGATACAGAGAAAACATTTGACAGAATAACCTAAGTACCATGTTCAAGTCATAGCCTCACCTCAGGCTTTGTGCCCACTGAATGGCGCACAGCAACAGTTATCCCACTCCACAAAGGGGGAGCCACCATAGACCCCGGGAACTACCACCCCATTAGCCTGACAAGCCTGGTCTGCAAGGATATGGAGTGTATCATCATGGAACTTATAAACAATGCCATTGGTAATCTCCAAACTCTTAACACTACTCAGTTCAGGTTTGTAAAAGGCAGATCATGTCTCCTAAACTTGATAGATTTCTTTGAAGTGGTCACCAAAGCCGTAGATAAGGGTAAGGTGGTTCACACAGCCTATCTAGATCTCGCCACAAGGCTTTTGACACCATCCCCCACTATGTAATTATAGACAAACTCACTAAACTAGGTATAAATCCCTATGTCACAAAATGGATTGTCAACTGGCTCACTGACAGAACCCACACTGTGAAAGTAGCAGACTCTAAATCCAACTTCAGAACAGTGATAAGTGGAGTACCACAGGGTTCAGTCCTGGGTCCTCTCCTGTTTGGTATCTACTTCTCTGAAGTACAGGCTAATACAGAAGGTCTTTGGCTAATGAAGTTCGCAGAAGACTGCAAACTAGGAGCCATAATCAAAACTCCTAACGATGTGGACATCCTACAAAAGGGCCTCACTGAGACAGATGCCTGGTGTCAAAGCCATGGCCTCAAGCTCAATGCCAAAAAGTGCATTGTCATCCCTTTTGGTTAAAAGCTCTGCAGCCATGAACTACCACATAGGCGGCAGTCTGCTTAACACCAAAAGTGTGATAAGAGACCTTGGGACACAGGTGAACAGTAGTCTCTGCTTTGATAATTACATTGTCACAGTAGTCAGGAAATCCTTCTACGTGGCACACCTCATCACAAAAGGTTTCTCATCCAGGAAAAAAGAGGTCATTGTTCCCCTCTATTCATCACTCATTAGACCCATTATAGAGTACAATGCCCCTTTTGGTATGTACCTCACAAGACATCGACAACAACTGGAAAGGCCGCAGAAATACCTCACAAAGAGGATTACTGGCCTCAAACAGATGCCCTATGTAGACCGTCTCAAAAAACTCCAGCTTTACTCTGTCGCATATCGCCTACTCAGAGGCAATCTCTGCCTAACATACAAAGCTATGACAGACCCAGAACTGTTGGACATACTCCATGTAAAGAAATCCCAATCCCTCAGGGCTGCACACTTTAGGGACCTAAACCTTGTCAGCACAATAAACAGAACATGCCGGAGGGATAGATTCCTGTCCCAGAGACTTCCCATACTCTGGAATAAACTACCTATCTATATCAAACAAAGCTCTTCATTAGCACTCTTCAAGAAAAATCTTGATGATTGGATGGGAGATAGGAAATTCACACCGGGGATCACTTCTGTGGCTCTGCTTGACAGGGGCACAGGAAAATAATTTTCTTGGGTAGCAAAAGTCAGGGTACCTTTTTGGCTGGGCTTGTATAGGCCCCAGGGCTGATAGCCTAGTACCTACCTATGAACCTATGACCTATGAACATCTAGTTTGTGCAGCATATACTCTAAATTGTTAGAATGATTGGGGAAGAATACTGGCAAATCAATAACTTGGTTGAGATTGGTTTTAGTGCAAACTTTGGGCAAGAATGAGGGATTTATTCTAAGTGATACTCTGTCAGCATGAAATATCAAATAGGGAGGCTTGATGGATAAAGCCTGAAGCTCTGACACTCTGCGGGCAGAAGTAATAGCTACCAGAAGGATAGTCTTCCAAGACAAAAATTTGAGATCACAAGATGAAGCTGGCTCAAAAGGGGGAAGAATTATGTGGGAAAGCATAACATTTAGATTCCATGGGGAATAGGGAGATTTCACACATGGTCTAATATGAAAGGTCCCTTTGAGAAAGGCTTTGGATAACTTGTGAGACATGATATTCAACCCTTCAAATCCAAGATGAAAATTAGAAATTGCAGCCAATTGAACCCGAACTGTTGCTGCTGCAGCTCCTTTGTTAAAGATCATAGTCAAGAACTCTAAAATGGAGGCCATAGGGGCTTGGTAAGGATCAATATTATTTTTAGAGGCCAATATAGAAAATTTCTTCTATTTGCTAAGGTATAGCTTCCTAGTAGAAGATTTATAAAAAGACAAAAGGATCTGTTTTGTCTCATTGGAAAGGTTATGGAACCTGGCTATGATGGGAACTGGAGCAGCCAAGCTGTGAGCTTCAGGGACTGCAGAGCGGGATGAAGATCCCCCGATGGGTGCATTAGAAGGTCTGGAACTGGGTCCAGAATCCAAGTATCCTCCAAAAGATGAAGTTGAAGGAAGGGGAACCAAATTTGATGAGACCAATTAGAATGATGGTCCTTCCCAGGGCTTTTGCTTTCTGTAGAACTTTGGGTATCAATGGGATTGGTGGAAATGCATAGAGGAGACCCGGGGGCCAATCAAGTATGAGTGCGTCCCTTCAGGCTTCCCCCAGAGGGGGGATCAGGACAAAGTAGCTTCTGCATTTTGTGTTGATGTGACTGGCAAAAAGGTCTCAGCAAGGCTCGCCCCACCTGCGGAAAATCCTGTACGCTATTTCTTTCTTTCTTGAGGGACCACTCATGGGGCAACAATATTGCCCTGCTCAGTTTGTCTGCTATCACATTGGATCTCCCCAGGATGTGCACTGCCAACAGAAAGGGCTGGGTGGAAACAGCCCACTGCCAAACACTGAGATCTTTGCGACAAAGAGGGTAAGACCCGGTTCCTCCTTGTTTGTTCAAATACCAGACCACTGAGATGTTCTCTGTCTGAATCTCAATTGTACCCACATCGTCCATGTGCCTTGAGCAGTCTTTCCCTGAAAATGCCCCCACCCCACCCTATCAGGGAAGCATCCATGGTCACTGTGGCCACTGGAGGGGGTAGCACAAATAGGCGTCCTATCGTGACATGAAGTGAGGTCAACCACCACTGAAGGTTCTTTTTGCAAGCGTTTGTGATCATTATAGTGTGAGTCATGGAGAGTTCTTAGTAAGACCATTGAGTGAACAACAGCCATTGTAGTATCTGCATGTGCATATGAGCTAGTGGTATGGCTAGAATTGCTGCTGCCATCATGCCTAATACTTTCAGAACTTCCGATGCTGGTGCTTTGTCTTTTGATATGAGACTGCTGACATGTTGATGAAGAAGAGAGACTCTTTCTATTGGAAGTCTTAGAATGGTGGTGGTAGTGTCCAACTCTGCCCTGATAAAAACGATATGCTGCAATGGCGATAATGCAGATTTTTATGAGTTGATTGTAATGCCAGATGATTGCAGAGTGACAGAGTGGACTCCCTGGCCTGAATGAGTTGATGCCTGGTGGTGGCGTCAAGGAGCCAATCAGCTAAGTACGGAAACACCTGGAATCCTAGATGCCTCAGGTGAGCTGTAACCACTGTCATGCATTTGGTGAACACTCTGGGTCTGTAGTGAGACCAAAGGGCAGGGCTTGAAACTGGTAATGATTGGCTCCCAGCCAGAAGCACGGGTGATCCCTGGATGGTCTGGCCATTTTTACGTAGTAGTATGCATCTTTGAGATCTATTGTGCACATCCAACTGTCTTTCCCTAAGAAGGGAAGTATAGACTGAAGCGTGACCATCCGAAACTTCTCTTTTTTTACGTATTGGTTCAGTATGCTGAGGTCCAATATGGGTCTCCAGTCCCCTGTCTTCTTTGGAACCAAAAAGAATCTTGAGTAAGTTCCAGATCCTGGCTTGTCTGCTGGGACTGTCTGGATGACTCTTTTTCTTAGCAACATTTGGACCTCTATTGTTGCCTGTTCCCTGTAACTGGGTGGAACGTCCAGGATTTTTCTTATGATTGGGGGAGTGGTGAATGGAATGAAGTACCCTCTGGAAATGATACTTTGTACCCAGCTATCCTTTGTTATTTTGATCCAGGCATCTGGGTACAAAGATAAGCAATCCCTGACTGCCTCCAGAGCAGGATAGATGGATAGACGAGGAAGTCTCAGACATTTCCTTTTTGGTGGCTGCTGCCACCACCATGGCATCAACTGGAACACCTTTTGTCAAAAATGATTTATCAAGGGGGTCATAAATGAATTTATTAGGCCTGCTAGTGACAGGCTCCATGGTATCCGGAGACTCCCACACTCTCTTCATGAGACCAGATGAATCAGCTCATTGAAGGGTGGAGTCACCCAGGAGGTGGAGGGCTGAGACCTGAAAGCCTTCAGGAGAAAAGACTCATCCTCAGTAGGGTTTTTGGACTGCCAGTCACCCTTCTGCCTAAAGATCTTAAATATCTCAGCGAAGGAGATATCCTCAGAGGGTGGGACCATGGGGACCCTTCTGACTCATCTGAGTCATTATCCGATGTTAGAGACTCCTGAGGGGAATCTGGGTGTTTCCTCTTACACAACCTCTTCCTGGGAACCTCATCAGTGGGAACTTCTGGTGAGGTCTCGGAAGAGCAGGGGCCACCCAATGGGGCTTCCTGAGACTCTGGGTCTCTACGCTTGGTGAGGACATGCGATGCAGAAGCAGACACAGGCACGCTAGGGGAGGAGGAAGGCAGACCTGAGGTCAAGAATGTCCTAGGAGACATGACTCTCCTCATGGCATCGAAAGCACCTCTGCTCTGGTGTGAAGGAGCTGATGGCTCTGAAGAACCCATCAACACCCCCAGCACTGGGACAATGGGCTCCAAGCCCAAGGTAGGGGCCAAGCTCCTCCAAGCTGAGGCCCCAAGAGGCAAGGTCAGAACTGACAAGTCGGTCCAACTGTCCTCCCTGGACCCAACCAGAGAGTGTTGGCTCCTAGAGTCCTTGATAGGCACCGAGGATGTCAGAGTACATGGAGCTGAAGACACTGGAGCAGGTGTTGGCTCCGAGGGTTCCACTAACATCAGGTCTGTCTCCTCCGGCTCCGAAGGCCCAGCATGGCTCGGAGGAGGAATAGTTAAAGTTGGTGCAATGGTCTTCGGCTCTGAAGCCATTTGGGTCAAAGCCGATAACATTTTAGCTAGTGCTGGTGCCAATAACAGCTTCTGTACCCCATAATGCACATTCAGATCCAATAGGCTGATAGATGATCGAGAGGATCATACCGAAGGTGGTGCTGACTGGAGACTAGGACTCTTGGGTGCTTTGGACACCAGTTCCAAGACTGGGGACCAGCTCCAAAAAGTAAAGACTGTCGGCTCCGAGGGCAGTGGAGCCAAAGTCAAAGACTTCTTTGATTTCTTAGAGTCCAATGTCTTGGAAGACTTTGAAGACCTGCTCAAAGCTTTCTGAAATGAAGGCTTCAACAAGCCTCTATTGATCAGTTTCCTCTTCCTTTCCTGCAGGACCCTAGAGGAGAAGGAATGACAAATGGCACAACTGTCTTGCAAATGCAGAGCCCATGGACAGTAAACACAATTAATGTGGCTGTCTGTAATATACATTTTTGGCCACACTTTGGGCACTTTTTGAAGCCAGACTTGGGGTGCTTATCTTGGTCAGCCATAATAATGTTAGAAAAAAAATTATTGTTACCACAAACAACTACAACAGTAAATTTTTCACAGAAGCCTGAAATAATTGCAGACTAAATCCCAGAAATCTAAATCTCCACACAAGCCTTAAATAAAGCAGGCTAAATAACACAAACACAATATAACAAGTATAAATGTAGTATCACAGAAGCAGACTACGCAAAAAAAGACAGCTGCTGAGAAACAGCAACCTTATCTAAATTAAGTAATGTTTACTGTAAATTTTAACAGTAAGAAAGAACTGTTAGCCTTATCTAAAACACACACAGCAAATCTAGGTGATTAACTATTTACGAAATGTGACAAAGGTCACTGAAAAACACACTGCAAGCTGAAAAAAATAAACAATAACCTCATCTAGGTTATCTAAGGTCTACTGTACTAAACCTTATCTATACAAAGCAGAAGGCTAGACAGACCACACCAAGTAGAACTACTACTAAGCTAGGCCTAAAAGAGGTCAACTACAAATCTATAAAGAACAGTAAGTGGGAAGGGAAAACACACTGAAAAGCTGTAAGAGCTTTATCAATAATCCTAAATATCTAAATATTCTAACTAGCAAAAAATATTTTAACAAGAGTTTAATGAAAAAACAGCTTATCTGGCCAGAGCTAAATCAGAACCTCTGATCTGTTGCAGCGGCAAACTAGATCTGAGGTAATTCACAGGTGCATCATGGGATAGGGA
This sequence comes from Protopterus annectens, assembly GCF_019279795.1. Taxonomy (NCBI): domain Eukaryota; kingdom Metazoa; phylum Chordata; order Ceratodontiformes; family Protopteridae; genus Protopterus; species Protopterus annectens. Next base: position 115,969,014 of record NC_056739.1, read on the forward strand.
CTTGGCCTCGAGCTATTTGAAGACCTCGAGCTTTGCAATTGGCTGTATCGGAGCCAAGGGATCGGCTCCGAACCCATCAGTAATGAATGAACGACAAGATTGAACAACTTCACATTGTATTTTAGTTTTATATGGAGGACGAGACTGAATCCTATTAAAAGGGAAATAATATGCAATAAAAAAGAAGGCTTAGGTCTGAAAAATCCTTTAGTTTTTTTTAACATCAATACATCTGTTTTGGGTTATTAATAGTTTGAGAAACAGGGAGAATAAAATAGTGGGAAACTTGATATATGAGCAGTATGAAGAGGCATGGAAATAAGTGGAAAGGAAGGGATGAAAAAGAAATTATGGAAAGAAATGAATATGTAAATAAGGTAAAGTTATGGAAATTAAAATGTGATGAATGTAGTGAAGAAAGGAATGAGTGGTAAAAAAGGTATGTAGGATATTTTTCTTGTTTATATATGGATTTATCAGAATATGTTAGAAATGTAATAAAGCAAAGAAAAAAAAAGTTTGAATATTTTGATGAAGCTGGGAAATTTTTTGTGGAGAATTTTGTTAAACAAGTTACCTGTTAAGAGAAATATGAAATGTAAAGAAATAGAAGAAGAATGCATTATCACTGTAAGGTAGAGGACACCGCAAGAGATTTTTTGTAATATAAAATTAATAAGTCTTTTTGGGAAAGTTTAAATATAGTTAGGAAGGTTTCAAGGAAATTAATATGGAAATGATTTCATTTGATAAATATGAAAAAGGAATCAATAAATGGATTAAAATAATATTTGTAATGATTTGCACATTGTAGAAAATAAAGTGTGAAGGACTATTGTATAAAAAATCAGAAGGGACAAAGATATATTTATAGAAATATGAAAATTGCTATAAAAAAGCACTTAGGAGGACAGGAGAAAATGAAGGAAATGAGAACGGAAGAAATATGTACGAAAATTGTCGAATTTGATGAAGAAATTGGAAAAATATGTAAATGGGATGGATATGAGGGTTGCAAATATGTATAACTAATGTAAATACTATTAAATAATGTGTAAATAACATGTAAATAATGTATATAAAAATAAAAAATTGCCCTTGTCCTATGGGTGGTTTCAGATGGCTGCTGCAAGGAAGAAGGGCTATCGGAAGACTGGCATTTTGCTTATGGGCTTGGAAGATGAAGCACAGAAAATAACTACATTTTTATCTTTATATGATGGCTTTATAGATACTGTGGACAGGGATTTATTACAGTCATAGGCTGCAGAAATAATTATATAATTAGGAGGTCTTTTATATGATGTACTGCAAAAATTATTGTAGAACCAGAACTCAGTGATGATATTGCTTTGTCTAGGTCTGATTGCATGGAAGTATGTTTTTCACTTGAAAAAAGATGAAGCCCATCATTGTACAGCATGCTGAATCTGATTTGACTGATCTGGATGTTGGATAAAAAACTGTCAGGAATGATTTACAGTTACACCAGGAAAAGGAAGTGATGAAGGAAAGCATCATGGTGGCTCCACATCAGTGTTTGAAAGACCTCCGACATATACAGCTGTTATTTATACCAATTTTCAACAAGGATCATGGTGGAAAATCACATACAAGCCAACAAAACTGCCAGGCGTATGTATTAAAACAATAAATGAGAACTCTGTTGACAGATGTGTTATGGGATACTATTATAGCTTTAACTGGCTTTGTAGCAAGAGACATCAGAACAATAGTTCATTTAGGAACTGATTATTTTGTGACTTTTGAATCCAGTAATCTAGCTAAAATGTATCAGTGTGACCTGGCAACCACATTTCTCTCAGAACTTGCCACAGGTTGTTATGGTTAACACTGTTAGCAAAGATCGAGAGAACATTTTTCTGGAACTCCCTTGCCTTATCCATTATCTGCCAGATGCTGACAATTGTATCTGTTGTGTTTCTCCCACTTCTAAAACCAACTTGCACATTTGACAATTTTTGGTCCATCTGTTTATGGAGTCTACTTTGCAGGATCTTGAGCATTCCTTCTCTGATGTATGAAATTAGTGCAATTAATTGTTCAATAATCTGAGCAATCTTTAGCATTGCCCTTTTTTGGTATTGGAATATGAACTAACTTTTTTGCAATCCAATGGCTGCAGTCCTTTTTTCCAAACTTGCTGGTGAATTCCACGACCAGTATAATGGCATAGTTTTGCAAGATTTTAAACAATTCAGCAGTATTTCCTTTACTTCCCACAGCCTTCTTATTAACAATACTTTCTAGGCACCATTTAACTTCACTGAACAGAATAACTGGCTCTATATCAGAGAACACAGCATTGTCTGAGTCAGTGATGGTGGGGTCTTCCTTATATAGTTCTTATGCATATTCCTGCTACCTTTTCTTAATATACTGTGCTTCTGCTAGGTTCCTCCCACTCTTGTCTTTTACCATGCAGATTTTTACTTTGAATTTTTTGTTAATATCACTAATCTTCTGGAACAGATCTTTTGTCTGTCCCATTCTATTATTGTCGTTTTTCAGTATTTTGCAATGCTCATTTAAATATGCTTCCTTATCTCCTCCCACTATTCTCTGAAACTCTGCATTCAGTTTGACACATTTGCTATCTCCATTGCCTTTTGCTCTCCTTTTTTGTCTTCTTAATGTTTCTGTTTGGAATAATTTTTTGGTTGCCACTTCCTGAGTAGCATCCCAAACTTCTGTCCGTAGTTCTACAGGTACTCTGTCCACCAGGTCTAATTCCTTAAGTATTTTCTTCACAACCAATATATATTAATTTGTAATATTGTTGAGGTCATATCTCACTGGCCAGGACAATCGTCTAGTTTTCTTTAATTCAGTTCTAAACTTTGTAATAAGAAGCTAATGGTCTGAGCCACATTCAACTCCAGATCTTGTTTTTTGTTGACAGTATAAATGACTGCAAAGTTTATGGTCAGTCTGATTTCTGTACTGACCATCTCGTGATATCTGTGTGTAAAGCCATCTCCTGAACTGCTGAAATTCAGTGTTTGCTAGGACTAGTAAATTATTTCAGAAGGATTATATGTTACTTAATTTCATAATCGAAGAACAAACCTGCCTGTTATTCCAATTGTACTTTGAATACGTTAGCATTCCAATTATCTATGAAGAATGTAATGTGATTTTTATTGTCTTATTTCCAAAAGGTGCTGCAGATCCTCTTTGAACTGGTCAACCTCATCCTCTTCAGCATCAGTAGTTGGAGAAGAAACTTAATGTTGAATGGGGTCTGACTGAGATAATTCTATCATTTTGGGGGGCTGTAAGCACTAATTTTGACACCCTTTTATTAACTATGAATGCTACTTCATTTCTTGTGCAAGATTTTTTCACAGTAGAAAATCTAACGTAAAACGGCCCGTTCAAATCCATTTTATTTCAGTAACCACCAAGACATCATTATTTATTCTTGTCACATCAATTTTACCTTGGTTTGCATTTCTTACATTCCAAGTTACAATGGACTTTCCTTTCATTTTTGATCACCTCAGCAAATGGACTTCCTTTCAGCCTTAATCCATTTGCATCACTAGCTCTAGAACTATTACTATCTGTTCTCTGCTCTTTCCCAGTAATATGTTGGACATCTTCAGACCTGAGGATCTCATCCTGTCATGTCATTTTGACATTCCGCTGGTTGTGCTTGTTTATGGGGTTTCCTTGGCAAAAACATACTGGAGTGACTTACCAGTATCTTCTCCAGTGGACTATATTTGTCTTATTTTTCTGGCATGGTCTGCTCATTTTTGGTGGTCCTACTTGTCATAACACATGGCTTCACTGACATACACAAGCCCATTCACCACAACAAAGTAATAGTCGAGAAATTGAACATATTATGGTGGTTTGGGCACATATGCTGGACATCGGAAGACAGTTTGTTGAAGAAAATTTAGGAGAGATTGGAAGAAGACAGGAAGAAATGAGGATGTTGAGCAAAGAGACAGAAGGATTCTATGAGGGAAGAGCTGTAACAGTCAGACAGGACCGTCAACGAAGGTAGAAGAATGGCACTGAATCAAGAGAGATGGTGAAAACTGACACATCACCCCAAGTCCATGCACAAAATGGGAACATGCGGATTGATCAAAGAGACAGAAGGATTCTATGAGGGAAGAGCTGTAACAGTCAGACAGGACTGTCAATGAAGGTAGAAGAATGGCACTGAATCAAGAGAGATGGTGACAACTGACACATCACCCCAACTCCATGCACAAAATGGGAACATGGGGATTGATGATGATGATGATACTATAATGTGGGAAAATATAAGGATTTAAGGACATTAATGCAGGAAAAAGACAAAGGGAATGTATAACCTTTGAATTTAAAAAATATCATGATAACATACTCTTGTAGAATACAGATATATTTCAGATTCCAAGACACAGGAAATATGACATGAGATATATATATATATATATATATATATATATATATATATATCATGGACAAGTTTTACTATGTTAGACTATGGGTAGATAAATCTCAAAATGTAGTAAAAACTATTAAACAGAGACATACATGATTTCATTATGTTTATCAACCCAAAATTGTTCTATGGAGACATGTTGAAATTACCAGTCAAAGCAGAAATAAAGGATAAATGAAAACAGGAAATATTATGCAATATATATCTTTTAGAAACAAACTATTCAACATGCTTTATTAGACAGTCTATATAAACCTGAACATTTTTCAGCCATTTCTAACTTATTCCAAATCTATAATTGTAATGGGCCCTTACAATTACAACATCAAAAACAATTGATGCAAACATCTAACAATCACTTCAGTGACTCAGTGTTTTCAGTATTTGGATTACTTTGGTGATTCATTGCTTTTTGTATATGTAGCTTAAATATGTAACTCAACCACCTCTAGCATATGACTTGAACAAATTCATAGTCTTTTCATAATTAAATTACATAAATCCTTGATAATTACTTGCTCTTACACCAAGATAACTAAATAATTTCCATTTAATAGCAATTACACAGCACAAAAGTATTCTGCCATAATATTGCACAACTTAAATGGAGTATATATTACTAAAACCTAAGTTTTACTAACCAATTATTCTTAAAGCTTCCCTCCATATCTTTTTTAAACACCTGTATTGAATTATGACTTGTGACATAAGCAAACTTACACTTACATAAAAGTAATCAAACTGTATTAACAAGTTCCCATTTACAAACATTATTCGTCACATATATTATTCTATACAATATAATCAAACATTATATAAATTGTTCAGTTCTTGCCTTCTCTTAAACCTCATTCCTCCTCCAAAACATTTTTTCTGCAGGTATTGTTGTCACAATTTCCATTCTTTTTCTATACAATTTGCTGCTACCCTTTTCAAAAGATCCCACTTCCTGTTCTTTTATCTCTGTTACAATATTCAATACTTCAAGTGTAGCTGGCTTAGATTTTCAGTTCCATTTTTTAGCAATTGCTTTCTGGCCGCCACCAGAATTAAACTTAACAAGGCCTTACTGTGTCTATGCACTTCAGATCTAGTATTCCAGCTAAAAATAAATAAATAAGAATTTCCTTAGTTACACACATTTGCTCACCTAGTATTCCTGACAGAGCACTCTGTAGGGAATTTTTAAAGTCTACCATCTCATTACACCTCTAAAACATATGCTGCCATGTACCTCTTTTTTTCCCCATTACACCTCCAACATTTGCCATCTACCTGAGGAAAAATTCTTTGGAGTCTGTTTGGCGTATAAAAGTGCCTTTGCAAATCCTTCCAGGCAAAAATCCTAAATCTTCTAGACTATGTTGCATATTTAGGAGCCATACATATGTCCTTCCATTATTTCTTTGGGAATTGCTTATCTAATATCTCTTCCCAAATTTTTCTGACTTCCTGTGCTTGATTCCTATAGTTATCATGCAACATTTTAAATGATCTTCTAATTATCCCTTATATAACAGCAGCTTCTGTTCTAGATTCAACTGAAAACTCAGCCAATGCAGGTCTTTCACTTAGGATTCTCCCATACCTTTCTCTTTGTCTGTACTATGATATCAATCCCTAATAAGGAAAGGAATCTCTAACCAGTAGTCCAAATGTCTTCTTGGCCTCTTCCCATTCTATTACCTTTCCCTCTCTATGTTTTGTTCGGGTCTGTATTATGTGATTGAGGAATCCCTTCTTTGAACACATAATAATAGACACATATACAGCGAATGCTGTAAACCACGAATGGCCACGTCCTCTAAGTTTTTCCTCAGGAAAACATTCACATGGCCATAAAATAAAAAACAAACTTTAAAACACTAATTAAGTGGGGGCTTTGCCCCCCACACCCCCTAACTAAATATGCCAACTCCGAGATTGCTCTACATTGAAGAAAAAGCCAATTGCCAATAATGGCCAATTGAATTTTTCCCCAAGGAAAAAATGCAAGAACATGGCCATTCACAGTTTACAGCCTTCACTGTATGTGTCGATTATTATGTGTTTGAAGAAGAGATTCTTTGATCACATAATAAAGACCCATTTTGCTCCCAATACCTTTGTTTCTCCAGTAAATTCCAACCCTTTCTTGCCTATTCTCTGCACTTTTAATTGCAGTCATACCTATTGGCAGAATCTCCTTTCTCTATTATTGTGTTAGCTTAGTTCTAAGTATATTTTCTGCTACTGCCTGAATATAATATTATATATGACAGCTGTTATTCTCCTTAAGGATCTGCATCCAAAATCCTACTCTTTCCTTATTTCTTGAAATACTCCCCTGCTTCATCATCATCCCTTTCTACTTTGAATTGTAGCTTTCTGCTTATGTTATGTATAAGAGCCTTAAATGTATACCTCTAAAATATCCCTTCAAATCAGGTATTCCTAAACCTCCTATTTCTGTTGGAAGGATCATCTTATCCCACTTGACTCTTGCCCTCTTCCCCTACCAAATAAAACCCTTCAACTCTTTATTAATTTCTATCCACAACATCTCCTCCTGTTGATAAAAATATGCCTGACCTGTTTATAAAACTAAATGGACTAAAAACATTTATAGTACTTGTATCTTGCTATCCATATCACAGAGCTTCCAGTCCCTCAGGTTTTTGCATTTTCTTTTGTTTAGTCTCTTCCCACATATCCTTAGCTTCTATAACAGCATTGTTTTAACCCATGTTCCGAAATACTTCATTTTATCATGTCCCCATAAATTTGGCTATTGTTAAACTAAGTAATGTGTGGGTGCATTGTTTCCAGCTATAGCCTTTATTTTACCTTCATTAATTTTATTTCTCAACATGCCCTGCAACACTGAGATACCCTTTTCTTGTTATAGCAGGTGCAAAATAGCATCATCTGCAAATAAAGCCAAATTTTCTTAAATACCATACCAATTATATCCTTAAATTTCTGAATTCCTTATTTTCGTTGCCAGTGGTTCTAAATATAATGCAAATAGTAAAGGGGAAAAAAGACACCCCTGCCTGGTTTTTATATTCAGACACATCTTTTCAGAGGGGAAACATGTTTCCTCCATATTTTATTCATTTCTTTCCATGTTCTCTAAATGAATACCTCACTTTTCATATTGTGCTACCATTTCTTTACTTTAATCTTAAACCTCATGGACTAACCCCTTTGGTATGATCTTCCTATTTGCATATGTTATACTTACTTAATATAGACCTCTGAACCTCTTAAATCTTGACTAAGCCAAAAACAGTGGGAGGACATGGCCCAATGTCAGACATAGCTTTTATTGCTGGAAAGATGCTACAATAAAAAGCAATGCATTAGCATGTAATTTCTGAAGGACATTAAGCCAGAAACTCAAATGTGTGTCATTATTTAGTGACATCAACCCTCAAAGATTTGGCAAAATGCCACCGATTTTATGAAGACAGACCAAAAACATTGCAGAATGCCCAGATTTTTACACAAAGTCTGGACAGTTGAGAAGTATACTTTAGTTACTTACTGCAGATTTTGATTTACAAATGTCTGTATATGTTCAGTCATTAAAATCAGTTTGTCTTATGATGGCCTAGGAATCAGACCAGTTAATAAACTGAAGTTTGTGGGGTAGGTAAATAAAGTATTTAAAATATATATTCACTTATTAGGACTCTATTAAGAACTGCCTCTTCTAGGGATGAACCTGACATCATTCTAACTTACAAAATGGTTATTAGACCAATTATGAAATATAGATCAGGGTTTTGTGTTTACTGTAGAACATATATTTTTAGACATCAGAGGGATCAGGTGTTCTTTACTGGGAAGATAATATTATCAGGTATCCATTATGAAGCCGGATTGATGAGGCTAAACTTGCTTTCCGCCCTTTCTAGTCTGTTTAACGGTGACCTTATTTGGATCTTAAATGTTCCAACAATGTAGAATTATGCAATATTTTGGGGATCAATTTTATACATAGGTTCATGGGTTAATACTAGACTAATTGCCCCTGTGGGCCATTTTAAGCTTAAGCAGTTATTCAATTTGATAATAAAACCCTGCACTTTGTGTCTGTAAAGAAACCACCTTAACCATTATGCCAACTCCCATGAGATGAGGGCAATAAATAAATAATCAGTGTCTGATGGACAGCAAGATTATGTGAACCAAGCTGGACATAATTACTTCCAGCATAGACTTGGAATGAGATAGACTTCATTGCCTTTATCAGTTAGTGATAGACACTTTAGAAGTCTTTAAATTTAGATTAGATGAATGCTACAGAGCTAAAACATATTGGACACTACCTAAAGGGAGTGAGGCCTTTAATGATCTGTGCTAAGGTCTTTGGACAATTTTTGTACAAGACAATTGTACAAAGATCACTGGTATAGTATTAAATTTGGAAATAGAAAATACTTGATTTATTTTTTTATATTTATATGAAATAACTTGGCTTATAATCAAAATCTTAATTGTGTGTCTGCTTCACAACTGTCAAGCTGAATTGTGAGATGCCAGTTTCTGTATGTTGTTTTTTAATACTTATAGAGCATTTTTCCTTCCTTGTGGATATGTACAGGGCCAGTTTTAGCATTTTGTGGGCCCTCGGCAAGTGTCAAGCTAGGGGTCCCCTGGATATTTCCAGTCTAAGTATCACCCTGCCACTACCACCCCTCTTAAGCAACCTTTTAGCTCATGCTGCAAAATTTTAAGAGTAGTACACACAGTAATATTTGTAGCTACAGTGGTCTTCCATTGTGACATATGCCTGTGTACCACACCATGTTGGCCCATCTCACACAGAAACACTCAAAGTGCCTGGCATTTAGTTACAGTAAAGTTATATTACAGCCCAATTTACAGGGCGGGCCGTAAGTGAAATGGTGTTGTACTTGAAGCGTTATATGGTATCTCCAAACTGCCTTCTGTGTCACCCACTACACATGTCCTCCAGTGACCCCCCCCCCCAGTTTTCCCCTCTCATCCTGGGCTCCCCACAACATGCAGATTATGTTGTTCTTCCTCTTCTCATATTTTGCCTTACTCTTCAGCTTTCTTGCAGAAGCTATGGCTTCTAGATGCTCTAAAGTACCTTTCAGAGTTTTTTAAAACCACCTTTTCATCCAATGATGACCTGAACAAAAATTTTGACTAAGGAAAGAAATTAAGTGTTACTCTTCAATGCATTTTCCTCTTTGCATCCTTTCAACACACCGTAACTGGCAAAGACAGCACAGAAATGAATGTGTTTAAATAACTGAATTAAGCTATAGGGTTAATCAAAAGCATTTTCCCAACCTTTTGATGTAGCAGAGGCAAATCACAAATAATAAAAGAAATGCACTCTTAATCTTTCTTTCTTTCAAGAAATGCATAAGCTTTGTCCAAGGCTTAATGTTCAAAGCTGACAAAATATTAGATCACAATAAACGCACAAGACAAATGTTTCAGAGGATACATAAATCCTGTCTGGGAATACAGAGTCCCTCCCTACCCCCACCCCCTCAAAAACAAAAACAGGCAATCACCATCTATGCATTCATCTGGTGTTAGATTGGAATGTTGGAATGAAAGCAAAGGCACATATGTCCACAGTCATGTATTTCAAGTAGCTGCTGTCATGCATAGATGTAGTAAGCCTTCTTATCCCTACCCCCGAAAGGCAGCCACCTGTATATGTGCCTGATGTGTGAATGTGAGAAAAGTGAAAAAAAAGTATCACAGAAATATATTTCATCTTGTTGCTCCTGGGCAGTACATTGCCTCTACATAAGCTATAGTAACCTATAACATCACCAGCGCCAACACAAGCTATGATGACCTCCTATGCACACCTTTGTGGTTTGATTGTGAGGCAAACTGAAGAAATAATAGCCACATCATTCCCAGCACCCCACACAAGCTACAGCAACTTTCTGTACACATCTCTGAGCAGAGCTAGTTCTAGAATGGGTGCAGTTGAGGACAGCTGAGGCAGACACCACCACTAAGGTCATATCATAATCCATTTATACAGTCTGTGGGGTGGAGGCCACCAGATTCCTAGAAGCTCTAAGAGTCTGAATGTACTGTGAAGTATTTTATGCCTTATATTAGAAATATAATTACATGTGATAATTAAATGTGATGTATGGTGCAAAGAAGATCTTTTTCAAGCTTATCCATACTGGCCGAGGGACGGGCTGCCCAAGGCAGGACATCCCTTCTTTAAGGAATATTGCAACACATGATATAGAATGACATCACCAGTTTACCTACAGCATGTCTTTGGAGTGCTGGGGGAAATCAGAGCATATGGGTAAGCCCATACAGAGATAAGGATGGCATGCAGACTACATGGAAAAAGCTATAGCCAAGAGCTCAACCAGAGCAAAGCACGGTGAAATGGCAATGCCACTCTGGCAATAAGTTACTTTCACACACTCCTGCTTCTGCCAAACTACCAAAAATAACCACCTATCATGTGCAAGGTATATGTGATGGTAAGTCAAAACAATCATAACCAACTTGGCTCTCCTGAATACACTGCACTGCCACCCCCTCCCCACACACAAGCGTAATGCAAAGCTGACAAGTGAAAGAAATAATGGCCAGCTTGATCCTCTTACACTGTAACCCAGCCCCCATAAACACACACATACATGAGCACACACACATGCACGTGCACACACACAAACACACACACGCGCGCGCGCACACACACGTGCACACACACACATGCACGCGTGCACACACGCACACACGCACACACACACACACACACACACACAAACACACAGACACACACACACACACACACACACACACACACACACACACACACACACACACACACACACACACACACACACACACACACACACGAGCCACACTAGTACTAGTTTTTCACTGATTTCAGCCTATGGCAATACATTTTGTGGCACTAGTTCTGTCACACCAGATCCGTGACTGCTGTTTTGTAGTCGTCAAACAGCAGCAGGGGTAAGTCACTTCTGTTCACCTCATCAAGGAGAATGCATACCTGTCACTGTCCCTGATTTCACAGAATGGCCCTAATTTTGCATTATATTTTTGCTCTGTGCCTCATAACATTTTTCATTTGCTGGTAAATCACTGAGGATTGCAATCAATAATGACAGACATTAGAGTTTCATACTTTTTATTGTTAAGAGAATAAATTCTGATGCAAAATGTGTTCTACTACTTTTTTGTGAGTTAAAGAAATATTTTTTATAAAAAATCCTAATCTTGAGCCTCCATACCTCCGTTATTCTTGGCTTTGCTCAGAATTCCTGAGCATAGACATTGAGTGATAAAGTATCTGGCATCTAGACAATATTTATAAAACTTTCTGAAACAGAAAACCATCCTTAATGTTTAGGGAAAAACACAGAACTGGAAAATGATTCTTTTTTCTGTTCTTGTTTTTCTCCAACCAGTGGTAGCTTTTTCAGGATCCCCACACAGTCGAGGATCAGCCCCCCTCACACACACACACACACACACACACACACACACACACACACACACACACACACACACACACACACACATACACAGCCACAGGTATTGTGGGTGCCCAGTGTCAGCTATAATGGTAGTTTTAGTGAACACAATGCCCAACAACAGTGTTTAACTTAATCAAGGGCTCTATGTCACTGGTAAAACATTTAGTGAAATTATGAAGCCCTCTACTTGACGAAACACTTATAACCATAGAGATTTGAATCTTAAAGAAGTAATGCCAATTCTTGGGATTTATCATCTTAAAACTTATTATTACCTGCCTGGTTTGTTAAGTACAGAGGATTGCTGTACTACCTTTTATTGGTTTGATATGATATTAAATAAAATATCAAAAAAAGATAATTTGCTTTGGTTAGGACCCCCCCCCAAGGCCAGAAGGTTCACTAGTGCCTAAAACCTGCTATGAATATGTAAAGCCCTCCAGTAATGGCTTCCTTGCAAAAAAAAAAAAAAACATGTTACTGTGAATTTCAGTGATCCAGGGTGTCTGGCTTTCATTGTACAAGATCAATATTGATTTGTGACTGTCTGCTTAGACCTTGATTTTTCATAGAAATGTTAATCACACATGAACTGTTATTTGACAGGAGTAGAGTAAATGGGAAACAGAATGCTGGGGTGCATGCTCTGGGGACAGGTTCCCAGCAAAAAGGTATTGCTTAAACTTTACAAGGCCTTGGTCAGCCCTCAACTTGAGTACTACATGTGGTTTTGAAGGCCAAACAAGACAATGGATGTTAGCCCATTGGAAGGAGTCCAGAGGAAAGCCACCAGTAAGTTGTGTGGGATGGAGGAAAAGGATATGACCACAGAACAGAGGAGCTGGAGCGCTTCTCTCTAGAGATGACAAAAGATGGGAGACAGGATATTATTACACAGAATCATGTCAGAGAAATATGAAGGAGCAATCTTAAACAGGAAGTACAGAGGGGGAGGGGGAGGCAAAAGCAACAGATTGTAGGCAAACTAGTCTCTGGATCTCTAAGAATATTACACAAAGTGGGTTGTGGGCCCATGAAACTGAATACCAGAAATGATGGTGAAGAAGGACTCCATAGAGACATTCAAGGGGTAATGAGACTGGTGGAGTGAAACGCATGACTGCACAGGATAACAGAAGGTTAAATGCACTTAAACGGCAATCAAGTTAGGCTTGTTTTTGTCCTCCTGCTGCCATGTCAATGTGGTGCAATGTAGCCCCCAGGTTGGAGCTTAGGGATTTATTAACCACAAGACACTACCCCATCCTGGTGGTATTATTAAGCCACAAGGCACTACCCCATCCTGGTGATACTATTAAGCCACAAGGCACTACCCCATCCTGGTGGCATTAAGCCACAAGGCACTGCCCCATCCTGGTGGTATTATTACCCACAAGGCACTGCCCCATCCTGGTGGTATTATTAACCACAAGGCACTACCCCATCCTAGTGTTATTATTAACCACAAGGCACTACCTCATCCTGGTGGTACTATTAAGCCACAAGGCACTACCCCATCCTGGTGGTATTAAGTCAAATGACACTGCCCCATCCTGGTGGTATTATTAAACCACAAGGCACTACCCCATCCTGGTGGTATTATTAAACCACAAGGCACTACCCCATCCTGGTGGCATTAAGCCACAAGGCACTGCCCCATCCTGGTGGTATTATTACCCACAAGGCACTGCCCCATCCTGGTGGTATTATTAACCACAAGGCACTACCCCATCCTAGTGTTATTATAAAAAGTGTACACACCCCTGTTAAAATGCCAGGTTTTTGTGATATAAAAAATGAGACTACAATAAATCATTTCAAAACTTTTCCCACCTTTAATTTGACCTATAACCTCTACAATTCAATTGAAAACAAACAAATCTGTTAGGGGAAAAATATAAAAAATAAAAAATGTACAATAAGCTGGTTGCATAAGTGTGCACACCCTTAAAAAATAATACTTTGTTGAAGCACCTTTTGATTTAATTACAGCATTCAGTCTTCATGGGTAGACACCTGCCATCAATTAAATAGTCTCTGACTAACCCCAAATAAAGTTCAGCTATCCTAGTAGGATTTTCCTGACATTTACTCAGTTGCCTGCTACAGCAAAAGCCATGGTCCACAGAGAGCTTACAAAGCATCAAAGGAATCTCATTGTTGAAAGGTATCGGTCAGGAGAAGGGTACAAAAAAAATTCCACAGCATTGGATATACCATGGAACACAGTGAAGACAGTCATCAAAAAGTGGAGAAAAAAATGGGACAACAGTGACATTGCAAAGAAATTGACATCCCTCCCAAATTGATGAAAAGACAAGATGAAAACTTGTCAGGGAGGCTGCAAAGAGACCTACAGCAACACTGAGGGAGCTGCAGGAATTTCTGGCAAGTACTGGTTGTGTATTGCATTTGACAACAATCTCCCATATTCTCCATATGTCAGGGCTATGGGGGTAGGGTTGCAAGACAAAAGCCTTTTCTTACACAGAAAAACATCCAGGCCCAGCTAAAACTTGCAAAACAAAGAATCAAGTCTCCCAAAAACATGTGGGAAAATGTGTTATGGTCTGATTAGACCATGGTTAAACTTTTTTGGCCAAAACTCCAAAAGGTATGTTTGGCGCAAAAACAACACTTCCCATCACCAAAACAACACCACCCCCACAGTGAAGCATGATGGTGGCAGTATCATGCTTTGGGGTTGCTTTTCAGCTGGAACTGGAGCTTAAGTCAAGGTGGAGAGAATTAGAGCAGTTCCAAATACCAATCACGTTTGGCGCAAAACCTTCAGGCATCTGCTAGAAAGCTGAAGATGAAGAGGAATTTCAACTTTCAACATGACAATGACCCCAGGCATGCATCTAAATCAACAAAAGAATGGCTTCACCAGAAGGAAATTAAAGTTTTGGAATGGCCCAGCCAGAGCCCAGACCTAAATCCAATAGAAAATCTGTGGCGTGACCTGAAGAGGGCTGTGCACAAGAGATGCCCTTGCAATCTGACAGATTTGGAGCGCTTTTGCAACGAAGACTGGCAAATATTGCAAAGTCAAGATGTGCCATGCTGATAGACTCCTACCCAAGAAGACTGAATGCTGTAATTAAAGCAAAAGGTGCTTCAACAAAGTATTAGTTTAAGGGTGTGCACACTTATGCAACCAACTTATTGTATGTTTTTTATTTTTTATATTTTCCCCTAACAGATCTGTTTGTTTTTCAATTGAATTGCACAGGTTATAGGTCACATTAAAGGTGGGAAAAGTTTTGAAATTATTTATTGTGGTCTCATTTTTATATCACAAAAACCTGGCATTTTAACAGGGGTGTGTACACTTTTTATATCCACTGTACAAACAAGCAAACAGTGCATTGACGTGTGTTGGGGGGGTGATTCACTGAAAGGGGGAGGAGTTGGAAAAAACAAAGAGATTTTTGATATATTTCATGTAATGCTAAGAATCCCTTTCCTTCTTTTCAGAAGCCACAGTGAAGCAAATCTAATTTTAAAACCATTAACAGTCAGGAAGCACATTAAAAACTGTAATTCGTACTCTGCCTGCTCATGGTATTTGAGCCTTATTTAGTGCAGTAGCAAAGCCTGGTCCCCTAAGGGAATTTCTGAGAAAGTAGGACAGCATGTAGCAGGCATGAAAGAAGGGCATTGCTGATGCCCTGGAATAAGGACAGAACTGTATGTAACAACCCAGGGTTATCTGAGGACAATGTAAAAAGGAGACGGGATGTTAAGCAACGCAGAGCAGCAAAGGAGCAGGAATAGTTCAAGCAGTTAGGTGTTTCTTTTAGTCACCTAGTTTACATTTATATAGATATACATATCAAATTTATATATATAAAATATATATATATATATATATATATATAAAGATATATATATATATATATATAAATATATATATATATATATATATATATATATATATATATATATACTTGCAGTCAATAATGTTAAATGGCCAGAATATTCAACGTTAATATGCATTTACTATTGTTGGATTTGTCAACATGTATGTCGTATCACTGTGTAGTGGAGAGTGGGGATTTGATATTTCCCAGCTGTTTTGAAATCTAGGAGTTGATATATATAAGTTTCAGGGGAGATAATTTAAAAAAAAATTTTTTTTTCGATTTTTTTTTACTTTTGCTCATCTGAGATTGATGTTTTTGGTTTTAGATATTTTTTTGTTTATATGTATCCTGGAGTTAGTGTATATATAGTAAACAGTGGAAACCATAGACATGGATACTTACAAGTTGAATGAATAACTCTTTCCAAAAGATAATATATACCCAAACTATGTGGGGGCTATGGCCCCCACACCGCCCAATGTGGGGACTGTGCCCCCCACACCTTTATTATATATACTAACTCCAGGATCACACTACAGTGGGGAATGGGGCATATACCTTTCAACGAAATGAGTTTCAGTCAAATGAGATTTCAGTGAAGTGAGCTTTCAGTGAATTGTGCTCAGGCAACTGATTTTCAGTGAAATGAGTTTTCAATTAAATGAGTTTCAGTGAAGTGTGCTTTCAGTGAACTGAAGTAGACCCACATATATATATATATATATATATATATATATATATATATATATATATATATATACATATAATAGATAAATATTATATATATATATATATATATATGTATATGTGTATGTATATATATATATATATATATATATATATATATATATATATATATATATATATATTATATATATAATATATATATATTTTTTATATCTATACATATATATATATATATACTACTTCTGTTCGCTGACATCCCATTTCACTGAAACCCATTTCGCTGACAGCTCATTTCATAGCCAAACTTTCAGGGGGCTTCGCCCCACACCTAATGTGGGGCTGTGCCCCGCACAGACCCCCAACTATATATGACAACTGCACAGTCACACAACAGTGAGGGGCAAATCCCAGGTTTTTGCCCTGATTACTTTTGTCTATGAAATGGGGCTGTCAGCAAAATGGGTTTCAGTGAAATGGGATGTCAGCAAATAGAAGTAGACCCATATATATATATATATATATATATATATATATATATATATATATATATATATATATATACATCTATATGTGGGTACATATCAGAAGCTTGAGTTTTCAGAAACTCAAAATTCATATACGTGAGACCATATGAATGATTTTTCGAAAATGCGAAGCTTTTGAATGGAGATTGCGGTATAGTGAGGATCAGGGAATTTACCCTATCCCCACTGTAATGTGATACGGTATATATAATGTGTAGAGGGTGTGGGGGGGGGTGCGTTGATTTTTTTTTTTGTTTTGTTTTCAGAAGTTCAAGTTTTTGAAAAATCAATCATGGTCTCGCCCATATGAATTTCAAGTTTCTATATTACATATTTTTTGGTTTGGCATGTTTCTTTCCTTATGTGTGGGTCCACCTTTGACCCTTCCCATTTCCTATGTTTTCTGAGTTTGGGAATCTACACACACACACACACACACACACACACACACACACACACACACGCGCACACACACCTTCACAATTGTTTTTTTTTTCTTTTATCTTGTCTTAGTACTAGCCCTGAGGGCATTTTGTTCTCTAAGACCTTCAGTGAATTATCAGGTAAGACATAGGCAAACATACATTTATATAAAAGAAAATAAACAATATTAACCTGTTTACAGTTACAAACATTACGCATTACGTATTCTTTTATACAATTATCAATAATCCAACATTACATAAGTTGTTCAGTTCCTGCCTTCCCTTAAATCTCAGTCCTCCTCCAAAACATTATTCTCTGTGCTTGCTCCCATAATTTCAATTTTTTTCTATATAATTTGCTCCTACCTTTTTTTAAAGATCCCACTTCTGGGTCCTTTATCTTTGTTACAGCATTCACTATGGTTTAGACATTTATTTCCATGTTTTCTCCATAATTTGCTCATACCCTTTCTTAAAGATCCCACTTCTGGGTCCTTTGTCTCTGTTACAGTATTCACTATGGTTTAGACATTTATTTCCATGTTTTCTCTATAATCTGCTCATACCCTTTTTTAAAGATCCCACTTCTGGGTCCTTTATCTCTGTTACAGCATTTACTATGGTTTAGATATTTATTTCCATGTTTCTCTATAATTTGCTCATACACTTGTTTAAAGATCCCACTTCTGGGTCCTTTATCTCTGTTAGAGTATTCACTATGGTTTTGACATTTATTTCCATGTTTTCTCTATAATTTGCTCATACCCTTTTTTAAAGATCCCACTTCTGGGTCCTTTATCTCTGTTACAGTGTTCACTATGGTTTAGACATTTATTTCCATGTTTTCTCTGTAATTTGCTCATACCCTTTTTTAAAGATCCCACTTCTGGTTCCTTTATCTCTGTTACAGTATTAACTATGGTTTAGACATTTATTTCCATGTTTTCTCTATAATTTGCTCATACCCTTTTTTAAAGATCCCACTTCTGGTTCCTTTATCTCTGTTACAGCATTCACTGTGATTTAGACATTTATTTCCATGTTTTCTCTATAATTTGCCAATACCCTTTTTTAAAGATCCCACTTCTGGTTCCTTTATCTCTGTTACAGTATTCACTATGGTTTAGACATTTATTTCCATGTTTTCTCTATAATTTGCTCATACCCTTTTTTTAAAGATCCCACTTCTGGTTCTTTTGTCTCCGTTCCAGTATACACTATGGTTTAGACATTTATTTCCATGTTTTCTCTATAATTTGCTCATACCTTTTTTTTAAAGATCCCACTTCTGGTTCCTTTGTCTCTGTTCCAGTATTCACTATGGTTTAGACATTTATTTCCATGTTTTCTCTATAATTTGCTCATACCCTTTTTTAAAGATCCAACTTCTGGGTCCTTTGTCTCTGTTACAGTATTCACTATGGTTTAGACATTTATTTCCATGTTATCTCTATAATTTGCTCATACCCTTTTTTAAAGATCCCACTTCCGGTTGCTTTATCTCTGTTACAGTATTCACTATGGTTTAGATATTTATTTCCATGTTTTCTCTATAATTTGCTCATACCCTTTTTTAAAGATCCCACTTCTGGTTGCTTTATCTCTGTTACAGTATTCACTATGGTTTAGATATTTATTTCCATGTTTTCTCTATAATTTGCTCATACCCTTTTTTAAAGATCCCACGTCTGGGTCCTTTGTCTCTGTTACAATATTCACTATGATTTAGACATTTATTTCCATGTTTTCTCTATAATCTGCTCATACCCTTTTTTAAAGATCCCACTTCTGGGTCCTTTATCTCTGTTACAGCATTCACTATGGTTTAGACATTTATTTCCATGTTTCTCTATAATTTGCTCATACCCTTTTTTAAAGATCCCACTTCTGGGTCCTTTATCTCTGTTACAGTGTTCACTATGGTTTAGACATTTATTTCCATGTTTTCTCTGTAATTTGCTCATAGCCTTTTTTAAAGATCCACTTCTGGTTCCTTTATCTCTGTTACAGTATTAACTATGGTTTAGACATTTATTTCCATGTTTTCTCTATAATTTGCTCATACCCTTTTTTAAAGATCCCACTTCTGGTTCCTTTATCTCAGTTACAGCATTCACTATGATTTAGACATTTATTTCCATGTTTTCTCTATAATTTGCTAATACCCTTTTTTTAAAGATCCCACTTCTGGTTCCTTTATCTCTGTTAAAGTATTTACTATGGTTTAGACATTTATTTCCATGTTATCTCTATAATTTGCTCATACCCTTTTTTAAAGATCCCACTTCTGGTTCTTTTGTCTCCGTTCCAGTATTCACTATGGTTTAGACATTTATTTCCATGTTTTCTCTATAATTTGCTCATACCCTTTTTCAAAGATCCCACTTCTGGGTCCTTTATCTCTGTTAGAGTATTCACTATGATTTAGACATGTATTACCATGCTTTCTCTATAATTTGCTCATACCCTTTTTTAAAGATCCCACTTCTGCTTCCTTTGTCTCTGTTACGGTATTCACTATGGTTTACACATTTATTTCCATGTTTTCTCTATAATTTTCTCATACCCTTTTTTAAAGATCCCACTTATGGTTGCTTTATCTCTGTTACAGTATTCACTATGGTTTAGACATTTATTTCCATGTTTTCTCTATAATTTGCTCATACCCTTTTTTAAAGATCCCACTTACGGTTGCTTTATTTCTGTTACAGTATTCACTATGGTTTAGACATTTATTTCCATGTTTTCTCTATAATTTGCTCATACCCTTTTTTAAAGATCCCACTTACGGTTGCTTTATCTCTGTTACAGAATTCACTATGGTTTAGACATTTATTTCCATGTTTTCTCTATAATTTGCTCATACCCTTTTTTAAAGATCCCACTTCCGGTTGCTTTATCTCTGTTAAAGTATTCACTATGGTTTAGACATTTATTTCCATGTTTTCTCTATAATTTGCTCATACCCTTTTTTAAAGATCCCACTTATGGTTGCTTTCTCTCTGTTACAGTATTCAATATGGTTTAAACATTTATTTCCATGTTTTCTCTATAATTTGCTCATACCCTTTTTTAAAGATCCCACTTCTGGTTCCTTTGTCTCTGTTACAGTATTCACTATGGTTTAGACATTTATTTCCATGTTTTCTCTATAATTTGCTCATACCCTTTTTAAAGATCCCACTTCTGGGTCCTTTATCTCTGTTACAGTATTCACTATGGTTTAGACATTTATTTCCATGTTTTCTCTATAATTTGCTCATATCCTTTTTTAAAGATGCCACTTCTGGTTCCTTTGTCACTGTTACAGTATTCACTATGGTTTAGACATTTATTTCCATGTTTTCTCTATAATTTGCTCATACCTGTTTTAAAGATCCCACTTCTGTGTCCTTTTTCTCTGTTACAGTATTCACTATGGTTTAGACATTTATTTCCATGTTTTCTCTATAATTTGCTCATACCCATTTTTAAAGATCCCACTTCTAGTTCCTTTATCTCTGTTACAGTATTCACTATGGTTTAGACATTTATTTCCATGTTTTCTCTATAATTTGCTCATACCCTTTTTTAAAGATCCCACTTCTGGTTCCTTTGTCTCTGTTACATTATTCACTATGGTTTAGACATTTATTTCCATGTTTTCTCCATAATTTGCTCATACCCTTTTTAAAGATCCCACTTCTGGTTCCTTTGTCTCTGTTCCAGTATTCACTATGGTTTAGACATTTATTTCAATGTTTCCTCTATAATTTGCTCATACCCTTTTTTAAAGATCCCACTTCTGGTTCCTTTGTCTCTGTTACAGTATTCACTATGGTTTAGACATTTATTTCCATGTTTTCTCTATAATTTGCTCATACCCTTTTTTAAAGATCCCACTTACGGTTGCTTTATCTCTGTTACAGTATTCACTATGGTTTAGACATTTATTTCCATGTTTTCTCTATAATTTGCTCATATCCCTTTTTAAAGATCCCACTTCTGGTTCCTTTGTCACTGTTACAGTATTCACTATGGTTTAGACATTTATTTCCATGTTTTCTCTATAATTTGCTCATACCCTTTTTTAAAGATCCCACTTATGGTTGCTTTATCTCTGTTACAGTATTCACTATGGTTTAGACATTTATTTCCATGTTTTCTCTATAATTTGCTCATACCCTTTTTTAAAGATCCCACTTCTGGGTCCTTTGTCTCTGTTACAGTATTCACTATGGTTTAGACATTTATTTCCATGTTTTCCCTATAATTTGCTCATACCCTTTTTTAAAGATCCGACTTCTGGGTCCTTTACCTCTGTTACAGTATTCACTATGGTTTTGACATTTATTTCCATGTTTTCTCTATAATTTGCTCATACCCTTTTTTAAAGATCCCACTTCTGGTTCCTTTGTCTCTGTTACAGTATTCACTATGGTTTAGACATTTATTTCCATGTTTTCTCTATAATTTGCTCATACCCTTTTTAAAGATCCCACTTCTGGTTCCTTTGTCTCTGTTACAGTATTCACTATGGTTTAGACATTTATTTCCATGTTTTCTCTATAATTTGCTCATACCCTTTTTAAAGATCCCACTTCTGTTCCTTTATCTCTGTTACAGTATTCACTATGGTTTAGACATTTATTTCCATGTTTTCTCTATAATTTGCTCATACCCTTTTTAAAGATCCCACTTCTGGTTCCTTTATCTCTGTTACAGTATTCACTATGGTTTAGACATTTATTTCCATGTTTTCTCTATAATTTGCTCATACCCTTTTTAAAGATCCCACTTCTGGTTCCTTTATCTCTGTTACAGTATTCACTATGGTTTAGACATTTATTTCCATGTTTTCTCTATAATTTGCTCATACCCTTTTTAAAGATCCCACTTCTGGGTCCTTTACCTCTGTTACAGTATTCACTATGGTTTAGACATTTATTTCCATGTTTTCTCTATAATTTGCTCATACCCTTTTTTAAAGATCCCACTTCCGGTTGCTTTATCTCT
Source organism: Protopterus annectens (assembly GCF_019279795.1). Lineage (NCBI taxonomy): Eukaryota > Metazoa > Chordata > Ceratodontiformes > Protopteridae > Protopterus > Protopterus annectens. The sequence goes on from NC_056739.1 coordinate 115,991,502, forward strand.
GTTACAGTATTCACTATGGTTTAGACATTTATTTCCATGTTTTCTCTATAATTTGCTCATACCCTTTTTTAAAGATCCCACTTCTGGTTCCTTTGTCTCTGTTACAGTATTCACTATGGTTTAGACATTTATTACCATGTTTTCTCTATAATTTGCTCATACCCTTTTTAAAGATCCCACTTCTGGGTCCTTTATCTCTGTTACAGTATTCACTATGGTTTAGACATTTATTTCCATGTTTTCTCTATAATTTGCTCATACCCTTTTTAAAGATCCCACTTCTGGTTCCTTTGTCTCTGATACAGTATTCACTATGGTTTAGACATTTATTTCCATGTTTTCTCTATAATTTGCTCATACCCTTTTTTAAAGATCACATTTTTGGGTCCTTTATCTCTGTTACAGTATTCACTATGGTTTAGACATTTATTTCTATGTTTTCTCTATAATTTGCTCATACCCTTTTTTAAAGATCCCACTTCTGGTTCCTTTGTATCTGTTACAGAATTCACTATGGTTTAGACATTTATTTCCATGTTTTCTCTATAATTTGCTCATACCCTTTTTAAAGATCCCACTTCTGGTTCCTTTGTCACTGTTACAGTATTCACTATGGTTTAGACATTTATTTCCATGTTTTCTATAATTTGCTCATACCCTTTTTAAAGATCCCACTTCTGGGTCCTTTATCTCTGTTACAGTATTCACTATGGTTTAGACATTTATTTCCATGTTTTCTCTATAATTTGCTCATACCCTTTTTAAAGATCCCACTTCTGGTTCCTTTTATCTCTGTTACAGTATTCACTATGGTTTAGACATTTATTTCCATGTTTTCTCTATAATTTGCTCATACCCTTTTTAAAGATCCCACTTCTGGTTGCTTTGTCTCTGTTACAGTATTCACTATGGTTTAGATTTATTATTATGTTTTCTTTATAAATTTTTGCACACCTTTTTAAGATCCACTTCTGGTTCCTTTGTCTCTGATACAGTATTCACTATGGTTTAGACATTTATTTCCATGTTTTCTCTATAATTTGCTCATACCTGTTTTAAAGATCCCACTTCTGGTTCCTTTATCTCTGTTACAGTATTCACTATGGTTTAGACATTTATTTCCATGTTTTCTCTATAATTTGCTCATACCCTTTTTTAAAGATCCCACTTCTGGTTCCTTTATCTCTGTTACAGTATTCACTATGGTTTAGACATTTATTTCCATGTTTTCTCTATAATTTGCTCATACCCTTTTTTAAAGATCCCACTTTCAGTTGCTTTATCTCTGTTACAGTATTCACTATGGTTTAGACATTTATTTCCATGTTTTCTCTATTATTTGCTCATACCCTTTTTTAAAGATCCCACTTCTGGGTCCTTTATCTCTGTTACAGTATTCACTATGGTTTAGACATTTATTTCCATGTTTTCTCTATAATTTGCTCATACCCTTTTTTAAAGATCCCACTTCTGGTTCCTTTGTCTCTGTTACAGTATTCACTATGGTTTACACATTTATTTCCATGTTTTCTCTATAATTTGCTCATACCCTTTTTTAAAGATCCCACTTACGGTTGCTTTATCTCTGTTACAGTATTCACTATGGTTTAGACATTTATTTCCATGTTTTCTCTATAATTTGCTCATACCCTTTTTTAAAGATCCCATTTCCGGTTGCTTTATCTCTGTTACAGTATTCACTATGGTTTAGACATTTATTTCCATGTTTTCTCTATAATTTGCTCATACCCTTTTTTAAAGATCCCACTTATGGTTTCTTTCTCTCTGTTACAGTATTCACTATGGTTTAAACATTTATTTCCATGTTTTCTCTATAATTTGCTCATACCCTTTTTTATAGATCCCACGTCTGGGCCCTTTGTCTCTGATACAGTATTCACTATGGTTTAGATATTTATTTCCATGTTTTCTCTATAATTTGCTCATACCCTTTTTTAAAGATCCCACTTTTGGGTCCTTTATCTTTGTTACAGTATTCGCTATGGTTTAGACATTTATTTCCATGTTTTCTCTATAATTTGCTCATACCCTTTTTTAAACATCCCACTTCTGGTTCCTTTGTCTCTGTTACAGTGTTCACTATGGTTTAGACATGTATTTCCATGTTTTCTCTATAATTTGCTCATACCCTTTTTTAAAGATCCCACTTCTGGGTCCTTTATCTCTGTTACAGTATTCACTATGGTTTAGACATTTATTTCCATGTTTTCTCTATAATTTGCTCATATCCTTTTTTAAAGATCCCACTTCTGGTTCCTTTGTCTTTGTTACAGTATTCACTATGGTTTAGACATTTATTTCCATGTTTTCTCTATAATTTGCTCATACCTGTTTTTAAAGATCCCACTTCTGTGTCCTTTTTCTCTGTTACAGTATTCACTATGGTTTAGACATTTATTTCCATGTTTTCTCTATAATCTGCTCATACCCTTTTTTAAAGATCCCACTTCTGGTTCCTTTATCTCTGTTACAGTATTCACTATGGTTTAGACATTTATTTCCATGTTTTCTCTATAATTTGCTCATACCCTTTTTTAAAGATACCACTTCTGGTTCCTTTGTCTCTGTTACATTATTCACTATGGTTTAGACATTTATTTCCATGTTTTCTCTATAATTTGCTCATACCCTTTTTTAAAGATCCCACTTCTGGTTCCTTTGTCTCTGTTCCAGTATTCACTATGGTTTAGACATTTATTTAATTGTTTCCTCTATAATTTGCTCATACCATTTTTTAAAGATCCCACTTACGGTTGCTTTTTCTCTGTTACAGTATTCACTATGGTTTAGACATTTATTTCCATGTTTTCTCTATAATTTGCTCATACCCTTTTTTAAAGATCCCACTTACGGTTGCTTTATTTCTGTTGCAGTATTCACTATGGTTTAGACATTTATTTCCATGTTTTCTCTATAATTTGCTCATACCCTTTTTTAAAGATCCCACTTCCGGTTGCTTTATCTCTGTTACAGTATTCACTATGGTTGAGACATTTATTTTCATGTTTTCACTATATTTTGCTCATACCCTTTTTTAAAGATCCCACTTTTGGTTCCTTTGTTTCTGTTACAGTATTCACTATGGTTTACACATTTATTTCCATGTTTTCTCTATAATTTGGTCATACCCTTTTATAAAGATCCCACTTCCGGTTGCTTTACCTCTGTTACAGTATTCCATATGGTTTAGACATTTATTACCATGTTTTCTCTATAATTTGCTCATACCTTTTTTAAAGATCCCACTTCTGGTTCCTTTATCTCTGTTACAGTATTCACTATGGTTTAGACATTTATTTCCATGTTTTCTCTATAATTTGTTCATACCCTTTTTTAAAGATCCCACTTATGGTTGCTTTATCTCTCTTACAGTATTCACTATGGTTTAGACATTTATTTCCATGTTTTCTCTATAATTTGCTCATACCCTTTTTTAAAGATCCCACTTCTGGGTCCTTTGTCTCTTTTACAGTATTCACTATGGTTTAGACATTTATTTCCATGTTTTCCCTATTATTTTCTCATACCCTTTTTTAAAGATCCCACTTCTGGTTCCATTGTCTCTGTTACAGTATTCAATATGGTTTAGACATTTATTTCCATGTTTTCTCTATAATTTGCTCATACCCTTTTTTAAAGATCCCTCTTCCGGTTGCTTTATCTCTGTTATAGTATTCACTATGGTTTAGACATTTATTTCCATGTTTTCTCTATAATTTGCTCATACCCTTTTTTAAAGATCCAACTTCTGGGTCCTTTGTCTCTGTTACAGTATTCACTATGGTTTAGACATTTATTTCCATGTTTTCTCTATAATTTGCACATACCCTTTTTTTAAAGATCCCAATTTCGGTTGCTTTATCTCTGTTACAGTATTCACTATGGTTTAGATATTTATTTCCATGTTTTCTCTATAATTTGCTCATACCCTTTTTTAAAGATCCCACTTCCGGTTGCTTTATTTCTGTTACAGTATTCAATATGGTTTAGATATTTGTTTCCATGTTTTCTCTATAATTTGCTCATACCCTTTTTTAAAGATCCCACGTCTGGGTCCTTTGTCTCTGCTACAGTATTCACTATGGTTTAGACATTTATTTCCTTGTTTTCTCTATAATTTGCTCATACCCTTTTTTAAATATCCCACTTCTGGGTCCTTTATCTCTGTTACAGTATTCACTATGGTTTAGACATTTATTTCCATGTTTTCTCTATAATTTGCTCATACCTTTTTTTAAAGATCCCACTTCTGGTTCCTTTGTCTCTGTTACAGTATTCACTATGGTTTAGACATTTATTTCCATGTTTTCTCTATAATTTGCTCATACCCTTTTTAAAGATCCCACTTCTGGGTCCTTTCTCTCTGTTACAGTATTCACTATGGTTTAGACATTTATTTCCATGTTTTCTCTATAATTTGCTCACACCCTTTTTTAAAGATCCCACTTCTTTTTCTTTTATGTCTGTTACAGTATTCACTATGGTTTAGACATTTATTTCCATGTTTTCTCTATAATTTGCTCATACCCTTTTTTAAAGATCCCACTTCCGGTTGCTTTGTCTCTGTTATAGTATTCATTATGGTTTACACATTTATTTCTATGTTTTCTTTATAATTTGCTCATACCCTTTTTTAAAGATCCCACTTCTGGTTCCTTTGTCTCTGTTACAGTATTCTCTATGGTTTAGACATTTATTTCCATGTTTTCTCTATAATTTGCTCATACCTGTTTTTAAAGATCCCACTTCTGGGTCCTTTATCTCTGTTACAGTATTCACTATGGTTTAGACATTTATTTCCATGTTTTCTCTATAGTTTGCTCATACCCTTTTTTAAAGATCCCACTTCTGGTTCCTTTATCTCTGTTACAGTATTCACTATGGTTTATACATTTATTTCCATGTTTTCTCTATAATTTGCTCATACCCTTTTTTAAAATTCCCACTTTCGGTTGCTTTATCTCTGTTACAGTATTCGCTATGGTTTAGACATTGATTTCCATGTTTACTCTATAATTTGCTCATACCCTTTTTTAAAGATTCCACTTCTGGGTCCTTTATCTCTGTTACAGTATTCACTATGGTTTAGACATGTATTGCCATGTTTTCTCTATAATTTGCTCATACCCTTTTTTAAAGATCCCACTTCTGGTTCCTTTGTCTCTGTTACAGTATTCACTATGGTTTACACATTTATTTCCATGTTTTCTCTATAATTTGCTCATACCCTTTTTAAAAGATCCCACTTACGGTTGCTTTATCTCTGTTGCAGTATTCACTATGGTTTAGACATTTATTTCCATGTTTTCTCTATAATTTGCTCATACCCTTTTTTAAAGATCCCATTTCCGGTTGCTTTATCTCTGTTACAGTATTCACTATGGTTTAGACATTTATTTCCATGTTTTCTCTATAATTTGCTCATACCCTTTTTTAAAGATCCCACTTATGGTTTCTTTCTCTCTGTTACAGTATTCACTATGGTTTAAACATTTATTTCCATGTTTTCTCTATAATTTGCTCATACCCTTTTTTATAGATCCCACGTCTGGGCCCTTTGTCTCTGATACAGTATTCACTATGGTTTAGATATTTATTTCCATGTTTTCTCTATAATTTGCTCATACCCTTTTTTAAAGATCCCACTTTTGGGTCCTTTATCTTTGTTACAGTATTCGCTATGGTTTAGACATTTATTTCCATGCTTTCTCTATAATTTGCTCATACCCTTTTTTAAAGATCCCACTTCTGGTTCCTTTGTCTCTGTTACAGTGTTCACTATGGTTTAGACATGTATTTCCATGTTTTCTCTATAATTTGCTCATACCCTTTTTTAAAGATCCCACTTCTGGGTCCTTTATCTCTGTTACAGTATTCACTATGGTTTAGACATTTATTTCCATGTTTTCTCTATAATTTGCTCATATCCTTTTTTAAAGATCCCACTTCTGGTTCCTTTGTCTTTGTTACAGTATTCACTATGGTTTAGACATTTAGTTCCATGTTTTCTCTATAATTTGCTCATACCTGTTTTTAAAGATCCCACTTCTGCGTCCTTTTTCTCTGTTACAGTATTCACTATGGTTTAGACATTTATTTCCATGTTTTCTCTATAATCTGCTCATACCCTTTTTTAAAGATCCCACTTCTGGTTCCTTTATCTCTGTTACAGTATTCACTATGGTTTAGACATTTATTTCCATGTTTTCTCTATAATTTGCTCATACCCTTTTTTAAAGATCCCACTTCTGGTTCCTTTGTCTCTGTTACATTATTCACTATGGTTTAGACATTTATTTCCATGTTTTCTCTATAATTTGCTCATACCCTTTTTTAAAGATCCCACTTCTGGTTCCTTTGTCTCTGTTCCAGTATTCACTATGGTTTAGACATTTATTTAATTGTTTCCTCTATAATTTGCTCATACCATTTTTTAAAGATCCCACTTACGGTTGCTTTTTCTCTGTTACAGTATTCACTATGGTTTAGACATTTATTTCCATGTTTTCTCTATAATTTGCTCATACCCTTTTTTAAAGATCCCACTTACGGTTGCTTTATTTCTGTTGCAGTATTCACTATGGTTTAGACATTTATTTCCATGTTTTCTCTATAATTTGCTCATACCCTTTTTTAAAGATCCCACTTCCGGTTGCTTTATCTCTGTTACAGTATTCACTATGGTTGAGACATTTATTTTCATGTTTTCACTATATTTTGCTCATACCCTTTTTTAAAGATCCCACTTCTGGTTCCTTTGTTTCTGTTACAGTATTCACTATGGTTTACACATTTATTTCCATGTTTTCTCTATAATTTGCTCATACCCTTTTTAAAGATCCCACTTCTGGTTGCTTTATCTCTGTTACAGTATTCACTATGGTTTAGTCATTTATTACCTTGTTTTCTCTATAATTTGCTCATACCCTTTTTTAAAGATCCCACTTCTGGTTCCTTTGTCTCTGTTACAGTATTCACTGGTTTAGACATTTATTACCATGTTTTCTCTATAATTTGCTCATACCCTTTTTTAAAGATCCCACTTCTGGTTCCTTTGTTTCTGTTACAGTATTCACTATGGTTTACACATTTATTTCCATGTTTTCTCTATAATTTGCTCATACCCTTTTTAAAGATCCCACTTCTGGTTGCTTTATCTCTGTTACAGTATTCACTATGGTTTAGACATTTATTTCCATGTTTTCTCTATAATTTGCTCATACCCTTTTTTAAATATTCCACTTATGGTTGCTTTATATCTCTTACAGTATTCACTATGGTTTAGACATTTATTTCCATGTTTTCTCTATAATTTGCTCATACCCTTTTTTAAAGATCCCACTTCTGGGTCCTTTGCCTCTGTTACAGAATTCACCATGGTTTAGACATTTATTTCCATGTTTTCCCTATAATTTTCTCATACCCTTTTTTAAAGATACCACTTCTAGGTCCTTTATCTCTGTTACAGTATTCACTATGGTTTTGACATTTATTTCCATGTTTTCTCTATAATTTGCTCATACCCTTTTTTAAAGATCCCACTTCTGGTTCCTTTGTCTCTGTTACAGTATTCAGTATGGTTTAGACATTTATTTCCATGTTTTCTCCATAATTTGCTCATACCCTTTTTTAAAGATCCTACTTACGGTTGCTTTATCTCTGTTTATACCTGTTTTTAAAGATCCCACTTCTGTGTCCTTTTTCTCTGTTACAGTATTTACTATGATTTAGACATTTATTTCCATGTTTTCTCTATAATCTGCTCATACCCTTTTTTAAAGATTCCACTTTTGGGTCCTTTATCTCTGTTACAAGATTCAGTATGGTTTAGACATTTATTTCCGTGTTTTCTCTATAATTTGCTCATACCCTTTTTTAAAGATCCCACTTCTGGTTCCTTTATCTCTGTTACAGTGTTCACTATGGTTTAGACATTTATTTCCATGTTTTCTCTATAATTTGCTCATACCCTTTTTTAAAGATCCCACTTCTGGTTCCATTGTCTCTGTTACAGTATTCACTGTGGTTTAGACATTTATTTCCATGTTTTCTCTATAATTTCCTCATACCCTTTTTTAAAGATCCCACTTCTGGGTTCTTTATCTCTGTTACAAGATTCACTATGGTTTAGACATTTATTTCCGTGTTTTCTCTATAATTTGCTCATACCCTTTTTTAATGATCCCACTTCTGGTTCCTTTGTCTCTGTTACAGTATTCACTATGGTTTACACATTTATTTCCTTGTTTTGTCTATAATTTGCTCATACCCTTTTTTAAAGATCCCACTTCTGGTCCTTTGTCTCTGTTACAGTATTCACTATGGTTTAGACATTTATTTCCATGTTTTCGCTATAATTTGCTCATACCCTTTTTTAAAGATCCCATTTCCGGTTCCTTTGTATCTGTTACATTATTCACTGTGGTTTAGACATTTATTTCCATTTTCTAGTGACTGATTTTTTTGGCAGCCACCAGAATTAAACTTCACAAGGCCTTACTATGTCTAGGCAATTTCAGGTCCTCTATCCCAGCTCAAAAGAATCATTTCCTTAGTTACAGACATTTGCTCACCCAATAGGCCTGACAAGAGTACTCTGTAGGGAATCTTTAAAGTCTGCCAACTCATTACATTTCCAAAACATATGTTCCCATTTTCCTGTTTCTTCCCCATCACACCTCCAACATTTGCCATCTACCTGAGGAAATAATTCTTTGGAGTCAGATCATGCTATAAAAACATCTCTGTAAACACTTCCAAGCAAAACTCCTAAATCTTTTAGGCTTTGTTGCATATTTAGGAGTCGTAAATATGTGCTCCCATTGTTTTCTCCTACATTGCTTATACAATCTTCCTTCTCAATCTTTTCTAACATCCGCTGATTCCTATAGTTATTGAGGAATATTTTATATGTCCTTCTAATTATCTTTTTTTATTAGCAGTTTTTGTTCCAGATTCAACTAAAACTCTACTAGAGCAGGTCTTTCACTTAGGATTCCACTATCCCTTTCTCTCTGTCTGTATTCTGATATCATTCCCTGTTAGGGAAGGTAGTCTCTAGCCTGCACTGCAAATATCTTTGTTGGCCTGTTTCTATTCTGTTACCTTTCTCTCTCTAATTATTTATTCACAATACCTTGGTTCCTTTTCCATTTTTCCTTCCACTAAATTATAGCCCCCCCCTTGCTTATTCTCTGTACCCGTAATTACAGTTATCTCTATTAGCAAAATCTCCTTTCTCCATTCTCATGTTGGCTCACTTCTTACAATACTTTCTACTACTTTATGAATACAATATTATGCATGGCTGTTTTTATTCTCCGTAAGGATCTGCATCCAACATTCCACACTCTCATTAGTTTTGAATTTCCCCCTGCTTCATCATCATCCATTTCCACTTTGAATTATAGCTTTCTGCTTGTGTTATGTATATGAGTCTTAACTGTGTAACTGTAAAATATCCCTTCACGTGAGGTAATCCTAAACCACTTTGTTCTGTTGGAAGGGTCAGCTTATCCCACTTGACCCTTGGCCTCTTCCCCTCCCAGATAAAATCATTCAACTCTTCATAAGTTTATAGGAGATTATTAGGCTAATGGCTTAAAGGCCCTTACAAGCCAATCCAATATAACCCAATTTTGCTCAATATATGGCCCCTAGGGACAAGAGGGTGGCATGGATTTGTGCCTGTGCATTGAGTATCTTACAGATTTCCCCTGTCTATAAGGGACATAGGCAGTACCCCACCCCAGTTGTGAATTTGCAATTCCCCATCCAATTTATAAAAATTGCATTTGAAGAGTGTCAGGGAAGGGCTCTGCTTAATGTGAATAGGAAGCCTATCTAAAGAAGGGGCAAACTCTGAGACACATCTATCTCTCCAGCGTGTTTTGTTTGAGTCGCTGACTAAGTTTAGATCTGAGAATGGGTGACCCTTGTACTGTTTGACTTGCGGATGTGTAGCAGCTCCAATCTGGGCTGGATTTGTGAGTGCCCTGTAGGTCAGGCATAGGTTACCCGTTAACAGTCGGTCGGAGACCTTGTAAAAGGATAAGGCTTTTAGCATACCCTATTAGTTCATGTTGTTTACACTCTGTATATTCTTTGTGAGGAACCTTTGAAATCGCTCCAGCTGCTGTAAGGGCCTAGTCAAGTACATGCCAAATGACGCATTGTACTCAATTATTGGTCTCATGAGGGACGAGTACAGTGTGACTATAATTTTCTTGGATCTGGATGACATACCTTTACTTATAAGTTGTGGTACATGAAAATATTTCTTCACCTTTGTGGACACATGGAGGTCGAAGTTCATGGTACTATCTGTCTGTGTACCTAGATATCTCACCTCTGAGTTTACTCTAAGGGGTGTCCTATTGATGTTGTCATTTTCAGGAGTATTTGACTTTCCAAAGTCTATGATAATGCATTTTTTCTGCATTTAGTTTTAAGCCATGGTTCTGACACCAGTCATTTGTATGATCTAGACCCTCCTGAAGGATATTTGTCATCCAGAAGCCTTCCACATTTTCCTTGACTACAGAGAAGTATATTCCAAAGAGGAGTGGTCCCAGCACTGAGTCTTGTGGCTCATCACCAGTAACTGGCCTCTTGCTGGATCTGGATTCAACCAATTCAACCACATGTGCCCTGTCTAAGAGTCAGTTGGCTATCCATCTTGGTGACATAAGGATTTATGCCCAGTTTTGCGAGTTTATTTAATATACCTGAGAGGTTGTGTCAAATGCCTTGGACAGGTCAAGGTAGGTGGTATGTACTGTTTTACTATCATCCATGGCCTTAGTGATTTTCTCAAAGAAATCCATTAGATTCGGTAGGCACATGACCTGCCCTTGACAAAGCTGCATTGGGTTGGATACAGTGTTTGGAGGTCTGATATGTCATTGTTTGTTAGGTCCATGGTTATCCTTTCCATGGCCTTACATATAAGACTAGTGAAACTTATGGGTCTATAATTTCCCGGGTGAGTTGATGATCCCCCTTTATTCAGAGGAATGACTGTTGCTGTTCTCCATTCTATCGGTACAAAGCCAGAATACTATCCACAACTTCGCCTCTTGTTGATAAACATTATGCCTGACCTTTATATGAAACTAAAGGGTGCAAAACCATTTTCACAGCTTGCATCTTGCTATCAAAATCCATAGTCTCTCACTACATATCCTTAGCCATAACAGAATCCTTTTTAATCCGTACTTCTAAATACTACATTTTATCGTGTCCCCATAATATGGGTATTGCTGAAGCAATTCACGTGTGATTACACAATTTACAACTATATCCTTTGTTTTGTCTTCATTAAGTTTATATCCTGAAAAGACCTGAAACTGTCTCAGCGTTTCACAACACTGATATGTCCTTTTCTGTTTTTATCAGGTACAAAATAATACTGTCTGAAAATAAAGCCAACTTTTCTCTGTTATTATACCAATTATATCCTTGAATTTCTGAGTCCCTTATTTTCTTTGCCAATGGCTCTGAATATAATGCAAATAACAAAGGAGAGAGAGACAGGACACTCTTACCTGGTTCCTTTATTCCCCCACAACTTATCAAAATGGAACACTCCCACTTTAATTTTTACATCCAATCCCTCATATAGCCTCCTAATTAGCCTAATTATTTTATCAGGAAATGCAAATGCTTCCCTTGCTTTACTCATAAAATCTCAGCTTACTCTATCAAATGCTTTCTCTGCATCAAGGCCCACCAACAACAATGATATTTTCCTACATTCTGCTTCCTTCTGGGCTATCATTGCTCTGTTAATGTTGTCAAATGCTTGCCTCCCATCCATAAAAACGCATTGATCCATATCTATCAATTGTGGCAACACCTTTCCATTCTTTTATCCATTATAGACATAAACACTTTATAATCATGGTTTAAAACTGAAATGGGCCTAAATGTGGGTCTGATGGGTCTTTACTGTCTATAGGTATTACAACCACCACAGCTTTCTTCCTTGATATTGCTGCTTTCCCTCCTTTTAAACTACTGTTAAACAAAACCTTCCAGATCTTTATCACTTTCTTCCATCTTAGTTTCCAGATCTCCACAGGAATACTTTCTGTTCCTGGGGACTTTCCTGCAGATTGATTATACATCACCATGACCCTCATCTACCTCTAACCTTTGGCATATTTAAGTTTTCCATAAATATTTCCATTTGTGTTTTTTCTTGATTTGCAAATTTCCCTGTTTTATACACATTTTCATAAAATATCTGAAATACATCCAATATGTCTACAGTATCTCTGATTATTTTTCTTGTTGTTGGCTCCCTGAGTTTGGCAACAACCCTTTCTGCTGTCTGTTGCCTAGGTCATTGTGTTAAATGTTTTTGTGCTCTGGGGTTATTATTAAAAACAGTTTTGTAACAGCAATCTTTCTAAACTCATGCATATTATCCAGATATTCCCTTATTTTGTCTATGGTACTCTGCAATTGTACCTATTCTTTTCTGTGAGATTACCTTATTCTGCAATACGTTAACCTTTATCAGCCCCTCCATATATGAATAATTGTTACTTCTTAAGCATATCTCTCTTCCTTTTATTTGTACCCTATTTTTAAACTCTTTCATTTTGTCCCACTCACAATGCATAACTTCTGAAGAAATTTCTGCCTTCCTTAATAACTCTCAAATAATTTCCACTACCCATTCCTTAAATTCTTCCCTTTAAACAGGTAGTTCGGGAAGTGCTAGTATCTCATTTTTACTTCATTACCCTGCATTTTTATCTTAGTTGTTGTTGGTGCATGACCTGAACTAAATATTGGATGTGTGTCGACGCTTTCAATTAAATGTACATGTTCCTGTGAAATATAATGTCTGTCTAGTCTAGCCAAGTTACTGTACCTTGGGGAATAATCTATAAATTCTGAATTCCTACTTATTCACATCTTCCATACCAAATGTTTCATAAAGTTCTTCAGAAATCTACCCTCTTTGTTATGTTTTCCCATCTACGTCCCCTGATACAGCCTCACTGCTGCAAATCAAATTCCTGTCCATACCTATAAGTAATATTCCCTGCTGAAAGCTGATTATTTCTCCCAAAATTGTCTTAAGTTCCATAATAGCAGTTTTAGGTAGAATATAAATGCATGCCAGTGTAATCCTTCTCCCTTGCCAGTAGCGCCATACTAGCAAAAATCTAACATTATTATGCCCCCCCCTCCTTCTATCACTATTTCTGTTCCAAGGCATTTGGCAAAGCACTTTAGCTTGGACTAACTGTTTCCACATAGGGGGTCCTTTACAGCGGTCTGGGGCAGCAGGGAGTTTGTGGTGAACTCATTCCAGGGTGAAAACACTGGTCAAGCAGCTTCTGTGTCATCTGATTGCCTCAAGGTGTTGCTTTGGAAGGGTCTTTTATCTTGATGGTTTAAAAATATTACCTTTGTGTGAATTTCTGCTTATCATGCTAGAAGCTCCATTGTGCCTTACTGAGAGTGTTTCTTAAACAATCTGGAATTAGAGCTGACATAAGTATATTCTTTGCACTTTATCCAACTGTTCAGTGTTTCTTAATAGTACTGTACTGTTTTTTATTTATTTGCTTAATAGTACTGCACTGTTTTTATTTATTTACTTGACTGAATTATTTACTTTTCTGTGTCTGCATTTATATATTTGCTGACCTCTGGCTGAATTTTGTTTTTCTCCCACCAAAGTTGGTGTCTTTTGCAGTTGCCCCCTTACTGTAAATTAGATCTGGAACACTTCTCCCGGTCCCATCTCATTAGCTAATTCTACCTATTACAGAGATCATTTGGGAAGGCCAAACTCCTTAGTTCCTTAAGCTTGAATTATCTTCTGTTCTGCCTCTCTCCCTTTCCAATTTACTAACAAAAAAAAAAAAAAAAAGAAAAACACTTTGTTCAGCTGCTTTTACTGTATTTGTGTTTCCTCCTCCTGCTCCATTACTTCATTTTGCTTTTTCTGCTACTTGCTGCTTGTTCTCTAAAGTGTTCAAATGCATATTTTCTGTTGCATTTATTAATGCTTGTTTATAATCTGTTTAAATTGTGTTATTCTAAGCTTCTCAGTTTTGGTTTAAGCACTTGGGCTTTAGGCCTACCCCTTAGCTCTTCCTGGCCTTTCTCCCTCAGATTATGACAAATATGGATGGACAATTTCCTACAGCTTCTCCTGCCAGTCTGGTTGATATGAGCATCCTGAGACAGTGTAGCAACTGCCACATGTACATGGACAGCCATCTACTACTACCACCTAGGAACACAATTTGCAAGAGGAACGTAGAGTCCATGCTCTCTCCCTCACAAGCCAGTACACTGAGAAGGTTCATAGGTTCATACTAGGCTACCCTACCCTAGGGCATTTATAAGCCTAGCCAGAGTGTGTTTGGCTTTCGCCACCCATTTTAAATTAATTTTGCTATGCCCTTTTTCGAGGTTAGTATACTGTGCCTCTGTCTAACAGTGACACAGAAGTGATACCCGGGGTAAACCTACGATCTCCCATCCACTCATCAAGATTCCTTTTGAAAAGAGTCAATGAGGGACTCTGCCTAACCTGGACTGGGATTTTATTCCAGAGTGAAGGGAGCCTCTGGGTTATGAATCTGTCCCTCCAGCATGTCCTATTTATTTCAGTGCTGAGGTTCAAGTCTCTCGAGCGCGTAGCTTGATGGGATTTGGATTTTCTGAGGTGCAGCATGTCCATTAATTCCGGATTGGACATGGCTTTATAAGTCAGTCACAGATCGCCTCTGAGCAGGCATTATGCCACTGAGTAGAGATGGAGTTTCTTTACCCAGGCAGCATATGGCATCTGTTTGAGCCCTTTGATCCTCTTGGTGAGGTACTTTTGGGGTCTTTCCAGTTGCTGCAGGTGTCTGGTAAGGTACATCCCAAAAGGGGCATTGTACTCAATTATGGGCCTGATGAGGGATGAGTAAAGAGGCATGATGACCTCCCCTGATCTAGATGTGAATCCCTTCATGATTAGGTGGGCTATATAAAATGTTCTTCTATCCACTTTGGCCACGTGGTTGTCAAATGAGAGATTGCTATCAACTTGAGTCCCCAGGTCCCTAATTACTTCTTCTGTACTTAATGGATTACCACCTATGTGGTAATTTGTGGGGACTTTGTTTTTGCCAAAGGGGATGACTATACACTTTTTGGCATTTAGCTTGAGGCCATGGCTCTGGCACCAGTTGTCTGTTTCTATGAGGCCCTTTTGGAGGATGCTTGTGTCGGCTGGAGAGTCGATTATGGAGCCCAGTTTGCAGTCATCTGCAAACTTGGTCAGTCACAGTCCTTCCGTGTTGGCCTGTACCTCCGAGAAATATATACCAAACAAGAGAGGTCCCAGGACTGAGCCTTGTGGGACGCCACTTGTAACTGGTTTGGAGTCTGACATGGCTCCAGAAATTCTAACCATGTGGGTTCTGTCCTTGAGCCAGTTTGCAACCCATCTAGTGACATAGGGGTTTATATTTAAGCTGGTGAGCTTATCTATAATGCCCGAGTGGGGTATTGTATCGAAGGCTTTTGCGAGGTCCAGGTAGGCTGTGTGGACCACCTTCCCCTCGTCAATGGCCTTGGTGACTGTTTCAAAGAAATCGACCAGGTTTAAGAGGCAGGATCTGCCCTTAACAAAGCCGAACTGGGTAGGATCCAGTGTCTGTAGGCCCCAATATCTTTATTTATGAGGTCCATGATGATCCATCACTACACCTCAAACACCACCCACAACTGCACAACACACACCCACATATACGGAGGTTCTCAACAAAAACACACCCAAACAAAGGAGATCTCAGAGGCAAAAACACACAGGATCTCCACAGCCCACCACACCACATATCATGCATAGTCCACACACCTGTGTCATGCAGCTACTAAGGCCTAACCATAAACTCAACATATTAGTCATAGGAGACTCCATTGTGAGACACACAGATGTGCCTCCCACCAGGTTGGATAAGGAGAAAGTCACAGTTAGTTGTCTGTCAGGGGCCAGAATCTGCCATATCACATACGCACTCAAGTCTCTCAACAAGAAGTACTGTTATCACTCTGTCATAGTCCATGTTGGCGTGAATGACTTACCTCCCTGGACTATATGAAGAAAGACATGATTGACCTCACTGAATATGTGTCCCATGCAGATATGTCCCTAACCTTAAGCAAAATTCTACCATCACACAGAATGATGCCTCAATACAAACAGAAAACAATTGCCTTTAACAATTGGCTTAGTTTCTGGTGTTATTCCAAGGGTATCCAGTACCTGACAGCCTGGGAAGATATGACTGACAGACCACTATGCTCTGCCAGAGATGGTTTGCATCTGTCTTACTTGGGCTTCAGGCTACTGGCAAAGGATCTTGCCTCCCCAATAGTGCCTTTTTTTTAGGAAAAATGATGAGGTTAAAACTACCAACATAAAAATTTCAACAACATGCAAATTAAAGTTCATGCTGCTAAACGCTAGAAGTCTAAACATGAAACTGCACTCATTGCAAGCATTGTTAACCCTGGAAAATGCTGACATCTGCACAGTCACAGAAACCTGGTTCAAAGCTGCGGAGAGCACCCCAGCCTTACCTGGTTATTCATCCTATCATACATTCAGGCCCCCAAACTATGGGCAGTAAAGCCAAAGGAAGTGGAGTTTCAATATATTTAAAGACATACACACCTCCAGGCTGGCCAAACAGGGGCATTGTACTCTATAATGGGTCTAATGAGTTATGAGTAGAGGGAAACAATGACCTCTTTTTTTCTGGATGAGAAACCTTTTGTGATGAGGTGAGCCACGTAGAAGGATTTCCTGACTACTGTGTGGCAATGTGATTATCAAAGGAGAGACTACTGTCCACCTGTGTCCCAAGGTCTCTTATCACATTTTTGGCATTAAGTAGACTACCAGCTATGTGGTAGTTCATGGGTACAGAGTTTTTACCAAAGGGAATGACAATACACTTTTTGGCATTGAGCTTCAGGCCATGGCTTTGACACCAGGTATCTGTCTCAGTGAGGCCCTTTTGTAGTATGTCCACATCGTTAGGAGTTTTGATTATGGTTCCTAGTTTGCAGTCATCTGCAAACTTTGTTAGTCAAAGATCTTCTGTGTTAGTCTGTACTTCAGAGAAGTAGATACCAAACAGGAGAGGACCCAGGACTGAACCCTGTGGTACTCCACTTGTCACTGGTCTGAAGTCGGATTTGGAGTCAGCTACTTTCACAGTGTGGGTTCTGTCCGTGAGCAAGTTGGCAACCCATCTTATGACACAGGGATTTATACCTAGTTTAGTGAGCTTATCTATAATTCCAGAGTGGGAGATGGTATTGAAAGCCTTGGCGAGATCTAGATAAGCTGCGTGAACCACTTTACCCTCATCTATGGCTTTGGTGACTGCTTCAAAGAAGTCAATCAGGTTTAGGAGACATGATCTGCCTTTTACAAATCCGAACTGGGTAGGGTCCAGAGTTTGTAGATTACCAATGTCTTTGTTTATGAGTTCCATGATGATATGTTCCATGGCCTTGCAGACCAGGTTCATCAGGCTAATGGGGCGGTAGTTCCTGGGGTCCGTCGTGGCTCCCCCTTTGTGGAGTGGGATAACCGTCATGGTGTGCCATTCAGTGGGCACAAAGCCTGAGGTGAGGCTATGATTGAACATGGTACTTAGGTAGGGTGCCATTTCATTCTGTAGTTCGTGTAGAATGCAGCCTGGGATATTATCAGGTCCCATGGATGCTGTGTTCTTGGCTTTGGAGAGTGTGTTTTTTACCTGTGCAGCCGTGATTACAGGAACTTTGCATTCTTCCGGTATAGAGATGGGCCCTCTAGGGGGTGAGAGGAGGGTAAAGTTAGCACTGAACCTATCTGCCAGGATGTTGGCAATATCAGTTGGTTCTTTATATTTAGTGCCATTGTGCAGGTAACCATTGACAAGATCCCTATATAAATCATAGCTAGCTACTGGCCCCCAAATCTAACTCAAGATGCCCAATCTGCCTACCTGGACTTCTTCGAATCTATCAAGGTCCAACCCTTTACCCTGATCCTGGGTGACTTTAATTAACCAAACATAGATTGGAAGAACTACTCATGCCAGAACACAAATGCCCAGAGATTCCTTGACTTTGTCGGTCCAAATGCCTTGGAACAGCTAGTTGATACCCCCACAAGAGGTGATAATATCTAGGACTTGGTATTATCCAACATGAGTGACCACTGCAGCATCCCTGCAGTATCATCCTCCCTTGTAAGATCAGACCATAAATCAGTCACTTTTGAAGTCACCATCTCCCCTGACCCCCCTGTAGCTGAGGTCAAACAAAAAACTTCTCCAAAACTGATTACAGCCTCCTGAGGGATGGTATAAACAGTTTCACAGCCCCCTCCATCTCTCTAGGAACTGGCACCAGTATCCAAAACTACACCAAAGCACTCTACAAGCATTTATATAGATGCATGGAACCAGGAATACTGGACAGGACTAAATCGTCCTCCACAAAGAAGAGTAAACCTGTCTGGCGGACATCTGCAATAAATAAACTCTATAACAAAAGGAAAAAAAATGCTGTCCAGGACTAAGAAGGAGCAGGTGCCCAATTGGAAGCAATCTCTCCTTAGCCTGAACAAGCAAATACGAGAACTAGTGAAATCCTCCAAAGCAAATTTCAGGTCCAAATTGGTCACATCTACTAGAGACAATCATAAGACCTTCTTCCCATATGTCCACAATCTCAAAGGTAGTACCCAGATCTGTTCAGAACTGATGGTCAAGGACACCACATATACAAATGCCGTAGATATAGCAAGCTTGCTGGCTGATAGATTCAGTGAAAAGTAAAACTTCACCCCTCTGCCCCCCCATCAGTAAATCAGGACATCCCCAGTAGCTGCCCCCTTCCCCTTATATCTAGGGAACAGGGCATCACTGCTCTCTCAAAGGCAAAAAATGGGACACAATAACATCCCAGGCTGCATCCTACATGAATTCAGGCAGGAAATTGTAGCACCATTAGGCACCCTATTCAACCAAAGTCTGAGTACCAGTGTCATCCCAGCTGAGTGGATGACAGCCACTGTCATCCCTTTGTACAAAGGTGGAATGTCCACCAATTCAGAAAATTATAGACCCATCAGCCTAACTAGCCTGATCTGCAAGGGCATGGAATGGATATCATGGACCTCATTAACAGGGACATTAGCAACCTCCAAACACTCAATCCCACACAGTTTGGTTTTATCAAGGAGAGGTCATGTCTGCTAAATTTGGTTGACTTCCTTGAGACGGTAACCAAAGCCATGGATGAGGGGAAGAAAGTGCACACCACCTAACTTGACCTGGCCTAAACCTTTGACACTATGCCCCACTTGGGCATAATAGATAAACTCTCTCAACTAGGCATCAATCTGTATGTTACTAGATGGGTATCTAACTGGCTCATGGATAGAACCCACCTAGTCAAAATAGGGGAAGCCACCTCAAGCAGTAGACCCGTAATGAGAGGCATACCCCAGGGTTTAGTCTTGGGGCTCTGTTATTTAGAATATACTTTTCTGAAGTGCAGGCCAAAACCAGTGGGCTATGGCTGACCCAGTTTGCAGATGACTGCAAGCTGGGTGCTGTCATCAATTCCCCTAGTGATGTGGACATCCTCCAAGAGGGTCTCACTCAAACAAATGACTGGTGCCAGAAACATGGCCTCAAACTGAATACCAAAAAATGCATCATCCCCTTTGGGGAGAGTGATGTCCCCACAAATTATCACATTAATAACAATGTCCTAAGCACACAATCAATTGTGAGGGATTTGGGCATCCAGGTTGGTAGCAACCTGACTTTTGAACATTATGTCGCTTCCCTTGTATGGAAATCTTTCTACGTGTACCACCTCATAAGTAAGGGTATCTCATCCAGAGACAAGGAGGTCATAACATCCCTATATTCTTTCCTTATAAGGCCCATTATTGAGTACAATGCCCTAATTCAGCATGTACCTCACAAAGCACATGCTGCAGCTGGAGAGACCACAGCGGTTCCTCACCAGGAGAATCCAGGGCCTCAAAAATCTACCATACATGGGCTAAAAGCACTATCCCTCTATTCAGTTTTGTACAGACTCCTCAGAGGTGACTTCTATCTGGCATACAAGGAGATCTCGGACCCCGCCTTGATGGGACTGCTGCATATCCACAAGTCAAGCTCCACACGAGTAACCCTCACGCGTGGGTTCAACCTGGTCTGTGACATCAATAGGACTTGTTGGCAGACAGATTTGTGTTCCAGAGACTCCCCCATCTGTGGAATAGACCCCCTCTCCATGTCAAGCAGAGTACCTCATTAACCCTTTTTAAGCGCAACCTGGATAACTGGATGGAAAATAGAAAATATATCCCTGGGATTTCACCTGTGTCCCTGCTGGCCAGGGGCATCTGGTGCTGATTTGTCTAAACATGGGCTAAACTCTTGGCTAGGCTTATAAGGGCCTAAGGGCAGAATTTCTACAAAAAGGAGCTAAAGCCGTAGCTTACCCAATTTCCATACTCATCAACAGAACCATATATGAGGGGACTATCCCATCCATCTGGAAAATTTCCCATATTATCCCACTACACAAAGGAGGTCATTCCAATGACTACTCTAACTTTCGTCCTATTGCTCTGTTATCCCCTCTTGCAAAAATTATGGAAAAATGCATCCATAAGCAACTTCTAAAACACCTTCTCCATAACAACCTCCTTGCCAACTGCCAACACGGTTTTAGACCTTTTCACAGCACCACCACTGCCCTACTATCCTTCACAGACAACATCAACAAAAACCGTAACAATAATATTTTTTCCTCTGCTGTCTTTATTGATTTATCTAAAGCCTTTGATATGGTTAATCACCAACTCCTAATACACATTCTGAAATCGCTTTCACTTAATTCCCTAGCTATAAATTGGTTCAAAACTTACCTTGAAAACCGTCAACAGGCTGTACTCTGGCAAAACAAACTCTCTAGTAACCTTCCTATTACCCTCGGTGTTCCACAGGGCTCCATTTTAGGCCCACTTCTATTTTCCATCTATATTAATGACCTCCAATCAGCAATCCCACATACCATCTGCATTCAATATGCAGATGACTCTACTATTATCTGCACAGCCACCTCTCAAACTGAACTTAAATCTCTGACCCAACAAGCTTTTAACACTGTAGAACAATGGTTCTCAAACCGATGCCTCCTGCTTAACCCAAAAAAAACTAAATTGCTACTCTTCACACCAACCCGAAACTCCACCCTATTTACCTTACACTCACATCTACTGATGGAACTGTTATTACCCCCGACACATCTACTAAACTCCTAGGAATAACAATTGACAACAACCTAAACTTTGATAGTCATATAAACAGCACAATAAAATCAGTTAACAAAAAACTAGGATCCCTTTATAGAATCAAGCCCTTTCTTACACCAGTAGCTAGGACCACTATAGCCAGAACCCACTTAATCTCAACTCTACTTTATGCTCCCCCTATATATACTAACCTTTCAAAAAATAACCTTAACAAACTAGCAACATCCTATAATAACATTGCTAGATTTGCAACAGGCTCTCCTTCAGAACTCATCACTGTTTAAACCTAAAACAACTGGACTGGCTAGAATTTCTTAACCATATTCAATTTCTCCAGCTTACCATTGTCCATAAGTCCCTGCACCAACCCCACAACGCTCCAATACTCTCTACCATCATTACACCTTACAAAAACCTCAAGAACTTACGCTCCTCAAACAAACTCCTGATCAACACTTCTAGATCCAATAACTCATCAGGTGACTCCCTATACTCTAACTCTGTAGGCAAGCTATGGAATTTACTACCAACTGAACTTACAACTCAAACTTCTCTTTCACTCTTTAAAAAGAAACTAAAGCTATTTCTTAAAACACACTGGCAATGCACCTGTACTAACCCTGACTAACTTCCTTCCTTCTTAACTTATTACTTCTCTGAAACTTCTAATACTACCCTACTGATACAAAATACCATAACATTGCTAATCAAATGTATGTATATACTGCATATCCTCACTGTCTATTGTATTTGAGAAGACAGTGAGAGAAAAAAAAAAAAAAAAAATTATATATATTTTGTTTTTTTTTAACATTTGTATCTTCTAATTTGTGCCATTATCATCTTTGTATTTTTAATTTGGATGTATTATGACATTGATATGTCTATTTTATATCTTTTCCTGGAGCTTTTCTCCCCGGGCCTCTACTGAAAATGGACATGTATCCAGCTAGACTAGCCCGGTTAACAAATGTAAAATAAATAAATAAAATAAATAAATAAATAGCCTAGTAACTTCCTATGATCCTATGAATATCATAAAACTTGCTGTTTCTGTCAGTTCTTAACTTAGCCCCAGTTTATGTCCAGGTGAGAAGAACTTACAACATTTGGTCTCTTTAAACTTCAGGTTAAAAAAAACAAAGATGATCATCAAGCTGAAGGGTATTGTGAAGCTTTAGTCACTTACATTAATAGTCATAGAGCCTACTACGACTGCTAGTGTGGACTGGATTTGCCCTGTAATGCCTCATTTTCCTCCAGAGTAGCCTATTTTCCAGATCCTGCATTCTCCCTCTTCACTTTTAGACAGACATCTCTTCTGCCAGATGTAGGATAGCATACTGACCACAGATTTTAAACTCTTATAGGTCAAATTGTTAACCAGTGCTGCAACATTGGTCTGTACCACAATATGTCCCCATGTATCTTTCCCTTCAGACATTTGTACTGTCAGTTCTGGTTTTACAGACATTGACCCTCCAGGTATGTCCTTACCTGACACCTGCCCCTCAGGTGTCACTTGCTCTGATGTCAGTTATATGGAAGCCTATGGAAGAACTGAGAGCTTCAAAAGTGTTGCCTTCAGGCAGCTGTCTGTTATACTGTATGCTGGTATCACCTGCATAACACCTCTTCCTCAATATGTCATGGAGTTTGGGGCTTTAGCTCCAAGGCTCTTCCTTTTCTCTTTAAGCGGCTCTTTTTTGGGCTATACACATACCTATTCCTTCTTTATCCGTCTCACTTAGAATGTTTCTCATTCTTCTGTCAGTCTCTGTGGCCCCTCTTATAAAAAAACAGGAAGCTTTAGTGCCTGAGTCCCCTGTGACCACCATACCTAAGAAAAGCCTAGTTAAAAATAAACACTTGGATCCACCTCTTGATCTAGAACCAGTTTCAGAAAACATGGATGAGGAGGAAGGATTTCTTCCTCTTCCATCTCCGTCTGTGGACCCCAAGTTTTTGAAAATCCTCATCCTGATCCACAAAAAGGTGACTATTGGAGGCTGAGGAGCAATCCTGCTTGTTGATTTTACTTTTGGAGAGCACCTTTAGGGATGTAGTCAATTATGTGAGAGCTCCCAGATATCATGATCCAGTGCACCAGACAGTATATTGTACTTTCTGTCCCTTTAGAAACTGTTTGCTGTGTCCAGGCACTCCATATGCAGATGTCTTATCTCTGCTATGGCTTTGAAGAAGACTCCTACTGCTCATTTGCCTATTATTTTTTCCACTGAGAGGCAGGCCAGGGTTCTGAATAGGTCTGGGAAGCACGTGTTCCTGTTTTCTGTAGCATGAGATAGTCTCTCCTTAAGAGAAGGGTGTTCATACTCTTAAGAAATGTGCATCATGTGATGCTTCCACTTATATTTGGCAGGGGCAGTAAAGATTTTATGGAAGCTGATAACACAACCACACTGAGCAACCTGATAAACTGTAACATGGTGTCAGAGATGAAGAGGTTACATTCTCCAAGCTGTTGAGTAGTTAGTAGTTCAGAAATATAATTTACAATTTTATTTTCATTCACCTTTGAAATAAATTTACCATTCCAGTTTTATTTGCGTTGCTTGGAAAAGCCCAAAAGCACTCAAAATATGTTGCTCTTTTGTGGAAAAATGGACCAACTGCAGCCACCAGGAATTTCTCTTGCTGGAAGCTGTGTCCAGAAATTCCGTTTTATGCCTCAGTATAAGAGGAATGACTGAGAAGCCTGTAAGATTACAATGTGCCACTGTTCTTTGTGCTGCAGGGGAAGAAGCCTTATAGATATTTAATACTTGTAAGGTAGAAACTTTAGAATTATCATAAGCCTGGAAACCATGCTATTTGTTCTTTACAAGGAATCAGGGCTCAATGGAAATTGTAGATGATTGTGTTCAAGGTTCTGATTTTGGGGAATTGCATGTTTCAGTAGCAACAGACAGAAATAATTTGTTGTTGAAGAAATTATAAAATAAGGGGTAGACTTTTAGGAGCAGCAGACTCGATCCAATCAAAAGCTGCAGATGTATGCATAGCAAATGACATTAACTACAAAGTTAAAGGAAATGGCTGAGGAAATGTAAGCATGTAAGATAAAAACTAAAATAAGAAAATGAAGCTGAAGAATAAAATGAAATTGCGCTGTAACACTAAAGATGAGTTGAAAGAGCTATGTAGTACACAGGAACTGTCACAGGTTTGCGTAGTATAGTGGTTCAGTGGTTAGAATCTCTGTTTCACAGCTTCAGGGTTTGATGTTCAGTCCTGACTTCTAGTCTTTGTATGTGTGAAGTTTGTATGTTCTCCCATGTGTAAGTGCTTTTTGCTGGGTACTCTGGTTTCATCCCACCTCTTAAAGCATGCTGATTGATTAGCTACTCTAAGCATAAACTTCCAAATATGCTGCTTTTACCCTTGATTTTCTGCCTGGCTCATGGTTGACTGACGATCAGTTCACTTACCTGGTAAAAATCAAAAGAGTAAATTAAACAAAAATCAAGCTTTTGTTCTGTGTGTGTCTATAAACATGAATGAAATAAATGCCAAGCATTTAATTAGTTTTGCAGAAGCTGTGGTAGAAAAATACACTGCAAGCATATGCAAAAGAAAACAATAAGAGTGTTGAAAGGAAATGTCATGCTGCTGGCCTAAAATAAGTAAAAAGCTATTATAGACACTATTATTATGGAAAGAGTTGATGATATGAAGTCAAAGACTACAGGAGTAGGATCAAGATAATCAGATAGACTAATGAGAGAAGTTCAGAATTAATAAAGCGTTGAACTTAAAAAGTGCAAAGAATAAGATTATGTTAGAAATTATTTTAAAGCATTGAGGCTGAAAAGTCCTGACGTGAAATCATTCGGCACATTACTAATGTATTCAGACAACATATAAAGCAAAGCTACTGGCATGCTAATGTAAAAATTAATATATATATATATATATATATATATATATATATATATATATATATATGGGTCCCTATCACTTCGTCGACAATTCATTTCACTGACACTCATTTCGTCGACAGTTCATTTCATCGACAGAAAGATGTGCCCCCTTCCCCAATGTTGTGCAACCCTGGAGTTGATATATATAGTTAGGGGGGGTGTGGGGCACAGCCCCAATAATGTGGGGCAAACCCCCCACCTAACATTGGGGAAGGGGGCACATCTTTCTGTCGACGAAATGAACTGTCGACGAAATGAGTGTCAGTGAAATGAATTGTCGACGAAGTGATAGGGACCCATATATATATATATATATATATATATATATATATATATATATATATATATATATATATATATGATCTTATTTGCTATAACAGAACTGAGTAAGAAAGTTAACTTGCCTAATATTTTGTGCCATTTAGCTTGTGCGAGGGTGAGCATTGTGAATCATATTCACAGTTAACTATCATTGAGTATTTACAAGAACAGTTACACAGTAATAGAGCCATCTCATTTACCATACAGATCAATAGAAGGATATCTTGTGTGAATATGTTGATTTACTTATAGACTTGGGAAGCTTGTCAGGATAATATCTATTCAGATAAGTCCAATGACTGTGCTAGCAATGCATAGTCCAAGAAATATGTCAGTGGGACTGAACAAGAATAAAGTTAATAGAAGGCTTACTTTACACTAAAAAACAGAGCAAAGAGAATGGATGAGTATTGTGGTCATTGTTCTAAAGCAGAACAAGATTTGTTTGTGTATTAATCTGCAAGATATGAATAAAGTAATAAAAGGAGAGCACTACTGTTTGGTTATTAATGAGAAAGTAATCCCATCTAGTTCTTTTCAGTACTGTATGTAAGCCAGGGATTCTGGCATCTAAAGCTTGATTAAGAAAGCTTCAGGTTATGTACATGAAATACTGTATTAAGAAGATATAGCTTGTTGATACTTAGGTACTTCAGCAGAGGGCTTAGAATGTGTTGTGAACATAACTGATCATCTATCAATGTGGTGTCAGGCATGAGATGCGCATGACAGAAAAACATGATGAGAGGGATACTCTTGTGGAATAGCTCAAGACATTATATGTTAAGTTCAAGCAAATGTAAAAAAAAAAACTAATAGATCTGAAATATATGGGTCTTATGCTGATGTAAGAGGGATTTAAGACAGATTCAGAGAAACTGCAGTATTGAAAAATACTAAAGCCAAAAGAAAAACAGGTATTAGTGAGATTTCTGGAAATAGTACGTCTTGCAAGTTTGAACACAATTTGTCAGAGAAAATCATGGTCCTTAGAAAGCTACTGGAACAAAGTACAGCCTAGGACTAGAAGTATGAATAGGAAAGATGCTTTGAAATGGCTAAGAAACGAATAACAGCAAACATCTACTTTCAAGCACTATGATGTGACTAAGCCAGTTGCCTAACAGTTTGGATTTAGTCTGAATGATATGAGCTCTGATTTTACAGTTGAAAAGGTTAGTTGTCTATTGTGACAGAGGTTCAAGTAAAGACAGATCACAAAAACTTGCAAAGTTTGTTCAGAAAGTCTGTTCCAAGGCACATCTGAGATTAGAGAGGGCGATATTCAATTTAAACTAATATGGCCTGAGAATATTGCACAGACAAGGCAAAAAACTACAAATAGCAGCAGTTATGCAAAGTAAAGCATTTTACAAGGCAGAATGAAGCTGTTCTGTTAGAACTAGAGATTAGTTGTGTAATTCAGTACTTAATAATGACAATAAAAATAAACTTCATACATGTAGATGTACTGGCACTGACTTAGAAATGCATTTACTTAAAGTTGTCACAATCAGGGACTGGCCTAGCAGAAATCATAGTTACGAAAGAAATCCAGTCCTTTATTTTATTAATTTGTTAACTGGATAAGCCTGCTAAACAGAAGCCCTCCTTTTCAAGGGCAGCCCAGGAGCAATCTCTTGTCACGTGACTTACTTAAGAGTCATACAGCAGGCAAACTGAGCCTGAATGAAACAGTGCACTAAATGAAGCAACTGATAAGATTTCATGCTGTACCCTAACTGCTATTCTTGTCTTTCAAGGAGGACGTCAGTTGTGTCCAATGTTTAATGTTCAAAGCTGACAAGACTGTAGTACCTAAATAGCTGAGGGAATAGAGGCTTGAGAAAGGGACCTGAGCCTGCAAAAGTGAAATGCAAAAACAGAACAAAAGCTACAATCAATTAGGAAATGAAATATACATAGAACAAGTGGTATAAAGTATGATGTATGCAACTCATAACTTTGTTATGATCTATGAAAAGAAGCAATGGTTCATAAAGTGCTTGAATATCCATGAATAGACAGTTTTTTTCTCAAGGAACCATGTATTTAATGAGTTAGCCTCCAGCCGTTCCTGCAGTTACCTCCTACTGTGCTTCTAGACGTCAAATATTGCTTGTTCATATTAGCATTAATAATTCCAAAACATGCTACAGAATATTTTATCTCGAAGCATACATAATGGCAAACACAATTGTATTGATATTTGAAGTCTGTCAATCAGTATTTGTTAGAACTGTAAGGTGATAACTTCATTTTTTAAAGGCTCAACCTACACCCACTGGGAGTTAAAGGTTCACACTCAAAAGAGGTGTACTGTAGGTAATGAGTTTATATATATTGATTATTACACCTAATACTTTAAAGTGATTACTGACATGCACTACAGCCACTAATGTAATTAATATATTAAAGTCTGTATTCACCGCAGTGGTCCACAATATATAAGGCAATAATTTAAATGGTTTGAACAGGAATGGGTCTTTAAATTCATGAATCAATGTTACCTACAGCTAAATGGATGATAGAGAGAATTGTTCAGACAATAACAAATGGGATGAAAAAGAAAAAAAAACAAGATAAACTATATCCCTAAATATGAACAAGAACCTCTTCATACCTTACTCCTCCTTATGTTCCCTTCTTCACTCAATTCCTTACTTCAATCAGCTTCTCTCCTCTAACCTCCTTTCTAAATATACTATGACCCTGTTTTTACTCTCACTTCATATTGCAATTCCTGTTTGTATTATACTATCTTACCTTTAATTTCTCTATAAACTGGCTAAAATGTCTTTAAATATTAAATGACTGTCATATAAGTTGTATCTTATTTTAGACAGTGTTTTTATATTATGTCTAATTTGGTATAATTATTTAAACTATAGATGTTTTTGTATTATTTTTGAAAATTGTAAAACTATTGTTCTTAAATTGCATTTGTAATCCTTTGGAGATTTTCTCCTCAGGTCTCCATTGAAAATGGTCACCTACCCATCCAGACTTTCCAGATTATCAAATGTCAATCAATCAATGAATCAATAAATAAATAAAAACAGTTGCAGCTATAAGAACTGCCATCTCACAAGTTTGGAATATAACAATATTCTATCATAGGGACTTCGCCTCTCACCAGCTCAGTTGTTGCTGGGAGATAGGCTAAAGACTAAATTACCCACTTTGTATTCATTGTTGATGCCAGAGAATCAATGCATATTCAAAGAAATGGTGCAATAGAATCAACAGATTCAATGATTTACAAATATACAAAGATATACAAGTGCCTTATGATAATATAAAGCTAGTCATGCACACAAAAAAGTCCTGATTCATGAATGCCTACACTAAGTGTTGCTATCATGTATACATTGTGGCACACCTCGCACAAGAAAGCATGCTATTTCATATTCAGTATACAGCTCTTACACTTAGTGTAGAGCCTCAAAATAAGGGTAGAAGGCAGAATATTCTAATGAAAGCATAAGTAGTTGAATTACATGCTAGTTAACCAATCTAACATGGCAGAGCAATTCAAAAGGAATAAAGTAATCATGTGTACTTAGTGTAACCATTTGCCCCAAAATGCAAAATCTTTGGCATGCAGTCATGAAGACACTTAGAAAAAAAATGTTAGAGGTGACTGTTGGCATCATTAACCTGTATGTGCAACAGGCTTTAATTCATGGTGGTGCTGCTGCTGTTGCCAGACATTGGCCAAGAAGGACAGGGGTCTTTAAACCTCATATATTTTATTATGGACTGCATGGCACATAAATTGTAGAGTGATATTGGGTGGACAGGGAAACACTTGAGGAAATATGCACATGGGGAAATGTTAGGGGTGTCGCAGGCCTCAGCTAACAGAATAGTACATCATTTTTCTAAGTGCAATGCTACAACATGCAAAGGAGCATATCTGTTTCCCATGCATCCCAAAGGGGAGACCAAGAACCGTACAGGAATTTTATGCAATAGCACACTTCCTTGAAGTTTTGAGGGCCATAGATTGCACACACATAGAAATAAAAGCCCCACCCAGTGAAAAGGGAATGAGGTACATTAACAGGAAAGGATAGCACTCTATAACCTGTCAGGTTCTCTGTAATGCCCAAGGGATCATCTGCAGTGCCTGTGCAGGCAACCAAGACAGTTTTCCTGACTCACACATATGGCACACCTGTGAGCTGTATACAAGGTTTACTGGAGTGATTTTTCCACAAGGATATCTAGTGGGAGATATAGGTTATGCACTGAAACCTTGGCTCGAGATACCCATGAGAAAACCCCATAACCCCAACAAGCAAGGATACAACAATGCTCACTGTCAAACTAGGGCCATCATAGAACATGTATTTGGCTTGCTTAAATCAAAGTTCCAGTATCTTGACACATCAAGAGGTGCCCTGCAGTAAGATCTAGTCATCTTTGCCCCAAATACTCACAGTCTGTGTCATGTTGTACAATATAATTCCAGGAAACAGCTTTAACAAGGACAACAAGGGGTAGGACCACAGTTTCCAGGACCACAGGCAGGACCAGCAACTGCCGCAGATACAGATGATGAGCCTGAGGGGGAAACACCAGCTGCAGATGCCGCCGGTAGATGCAGGCGTGCACAGCATGTGATAGATCTGGCTAAGAGGCAAAGAATAGCACACACAACACTTGCTACCTCAGTGAAAATGTAAGATCCTAAGCATATACAAATGTTAAAAGTGATACCTGGAAAAGTCCACAACCTTTACTTAACCATGCAATGGTTGTGTTCTACTAGCATCAGACAGAGACAAGCCCCAAGGGTATATCTTGTAGCTGCGGTACTAACAAGATAAGTGTGGAACCTGTATGAAAAACAAAGAAAAAAAGTCATGCAATTGATTACTTGCATATGCAAATACTTGTATGTCCCTAAGTTGAAACATATCTCAGGTTTACAGTAAAGACAGCAATACTTTTGACTGAAGTCTTCAAAATAGCTGTTGATGTTTTTAAAACACCTTTGTTGAATTATTGCTTGTGACATAGGCAAACTTACACTTATATAAGAGCAATCAAACCATATTAACAAGTTCACATTTACAAACATTATACATCACATTATATATCCAATATCCTATAATGTAGGCAATATTACATAAAGTATTCAAGTTCTGTCTTCTCTTTAGCCTTGTTTGTCTTCCAAAATATTTTTCAGCATGTATTGTTCCTACAATTTCCATTTTTTTCTAAATAATTTACTCCTACCCTTTTCTAAAAATCTAACCTCCTGTTCTTCTATCACTGTTACAATATTTATAGGTTGCTTTAGATTTTCATTTCTATTTTCTAGTAATTGCTTTTTTTGGCAGGCACCAGAATTAAACTTAATAAGGCTTTACTAGGTCTAGGCAATTCAGCTCCTCTATCCCAGCTCAAAAAAAAAAAAACATTTCCTTAGTTATACCCATTTGCTCACCCAGTATTCCAACAAAGTACTCAGTATGGAATTTTTAAAGTCTGCCATCTCATTACACTCGATAAACATGTTTCCAGTTACCTCTTTCTTCCCCATCAAACCTTCAACATTTACCATCTACCCGAGGAAAAATTATTTGGAGTCTGAGGTGTACAAGTACCTGTGCAAACACTTCCAGGCAAAAAGCCTAAATCGTTTAGACTTTGTTGCATATTTGGGAGCCATACGTATGTCCTCCAATTGTTTCTTTGTGAATTGCATATCTCTCTGTTCCCAGTCTTTTCTGACCTTGTCTGATTCCTGTGGTTATAGTGCAATATGTTATATGCCCTACTAATTATCCCTTTTGTAACAGCAGCTTCTGTAATAGCAGATTCAATTATAAATGTAACCAGTGCAGGTCTTTCATTTAGGATTCCCCTATCCCTTTCTCTTTGTCTATACTCTGATATCAATCCCTGATAGGAAATGTGATCACTATCCTGCAGACCAAATGTCTTCTTGGCCTCCTCCCATTCTATTACCTTTCTTTTTCTAATTATTTGTTCCCATTAACTTGGTTCCTTTGCCAGCTTCCTACAGTAACTTCCAGACCCCTGTCATCTACTTTCTGTACCCCTAATTGCAGTAATCCCTAGCAACAGAATCTCCTTTCTTCATTTCAATGTTGGCTTAGCGCTTAGCATAATTTCTGCTATTTTATGAATATAATATTCTCTATGTCTATTGTTTTTCTCCTAAAGGATCTGCTTCCAAAATCCCACTCTTTGTTATTTCTTGATTACCCCCCCTGCTTCATTATCATCCCTTTCCTCTTTGAATTGTAGCTTTCTGCTTGTGTTATGTAGAACAGCCTTAACTGTGTATCTCTAAAATATCCATTCAAATCAGGTCATCGTAAACGTCCTTGTCCTGTTGAAAGGATCAGTTTACCCAACTTGATTCTTGCCCTCCTCCTCTCCCAAATAAAATCCTTCAACTCTTTATTAATTACAATCTATGACTTCTCATCTGGTTGATAAAAATATGCCTGACCTTTGTATAAAACTAAAGGGAATAAAAACATTTTACTGCGTGTATCTTGCTATCCATATCCATAGCCAAGAGCTTCTAGTTTCTCATTTTTTGTATTATCTTTTGTTTAGTCTCCTTGCACATATATTTAACTTCCATGACAGAATCCTTTTTAAGCCACGGTGGTACAGAGGTAGCATTGTTGCCTCACAGCAAGAGGTTCTCCTGTTCGATTCTCGGCTGGAGCGCCTTCTGTGTGGAGTCTGCATGTCCTCCCCACGGTCGAGTGGCCTCCGGAAGACATGCGTGAATGGGCGTGCCTTCGCTGAACGTTGGGCGTCGGGCTGGCAACTCGGCACCATAAAAATCTACTGCCAATCATTAGCAGACCGGAGTTCCACTGTGGTGATCCCTAACCAGGAAAAGCCAAAAAGACAAACAACAACAACTCCTAAATACTTAATTTTATCATGTCCCCATAAATATGGGTATTGCTGGACCAATTCATGTGTGGGTACATATTTTTTAGCTATAGCTTTTGTTTTATCTTTATTCATTTATATCTCAAAAACAGAGAACTGTTTCAGAATATTCCACAACACTGAGATGTCTTGTTTTAGTTATGTCAGGTACAAAATAATATCATCTGCTAATAAAGCCAACTTTGCTTAAACACCATACCAATTATATCCTTGAAATTCTGAGTCCCTTATTTTCTTTGCCACTGGTTCTAAATATAACACAAATAACAAAGGGAAAGAGGACACCCCTGAATGGTTCATCTGTTCATTTACAACTTATCACAGAGGAACCGTCCCACTTTGATTTTTGCCTCTAAAGCCCTCATATATCCTTCTAATTAACCTTATTATTGTATCAGAAAATGCAAATGCTTCCATTGCCCTGCTCATAAAACCCCAGCTTACACTGTTGAATACTTTCTCTGCATCAAGACCCACCAACAACAGCGGTATTTTCTTATATTTGCTTCCATCTGGATCAACATTGTTCGGTTGATGTTGCCATATGTTTGCATCCCCTTCTCAAAAACCAGATTGATCCATATATATCAATTCTAGCATTACTTTTGCCATTCTTGTAGCCATTATAGACACAAACACTTTCTAATTATAGTTTAAAATTGAAATGGGCCTGTATGAAGCTGGATCTGATGCATACCTCTCAACTGTACAGATTTTCTCAGAATGTCCACATTTTTGCCTCAAACTTTTGGTCTGTTCCTCATAAAATGTGTGGTTTTCTAGCAAATCACTGGAATGATCTAAGGTATGAAATCACTAAATAATGACATACATTTCAGTTTCAGACTTCATATCCTTTAAGAAATGCATTTTAACACAAACCCTATTACTCTAACTACTTTCTAGGTTTATAAAAGCAATATTTAAAATTTGTCCCTATTTTTGGGCCTTTGTCTCCCTATTATGTAAGGCTTTGTCCAGATTTCTTGAGCTAAGAGGTTGAGAGGTATGATCTGATGGAGCTTTACCCTCTTTAGGTATTACATACAACACCATCTTAAACCAAACTAACAACTGTTTAAAATGGCAGCTGGGGGTTACTTTCATTCACAGAGTGCCTCCACACCCACTAATTGCAGCCACTATATTGCACCACAGAAGTCTGATTGTGAGCAAATGAAAGAATAAATAGAAAAGTAATAGCCACTGCAAAGTATTTCAACTCACTGGTATCAGGCACATAAAATGAAATGGTGCAACCCCTCAACACACATGTATGACACACACACACACACACACACATACACAAACACATATACACACACAGACACAGACACACAAACTTTATAAAAAATACACATACTGTTCCATCCTAGAGACTTGCTAACAAGAGATCGTGTACAGTGTGCTATTTATTTTTAAAATAATTTACTTATAAAATTGTTCCTCCGTGCCCACACATGCAGTCTTACCCTCCATATTCAAGAGTTTTTATTTTTGATTCAGGCTGCCTCAGGCACAAGCCACCTGTTGACACCTGAACAAAGGGAGAAGGCTGTATGCCAAATCCAAATAGCCTCCATTGAAAATGTTGTTTCCAACCTCTTGAAATGGAAGGAGGACTTGAAATAAGGAATAATTGCCTTATTCTCTATGAAGGCATGCACAAAAATGCTACTGTGTTTTAAAAATAGCCCAGCTGAGTCACCTGACTTTTTTGTTCTTTATAGAAATCAGAACTCCACACATTCAATGGTTCATTGTGGTTATATTTTATTTATTTTTATTTATTTGCAGTTTGTTTGCCAGGATAGTCCATTGGGCCATGAGGAGCCCATTTTCAATGGAGTCCTGGGAAGAAAAGCTCCAGAAAAAATACAAGTTACAAAAAAATGACAACATAGTACATAAGAGTGAGTTAAAGGAGTAAAACAAACATATAAGTAATACAGAAATTAACATATTGGTATGCACAAATTAGTACAGGGTGCACAGTGGTAGTGCAATAATATAGTATATACATAAAATCAAAGTTCTTAAAAGGTACTACTAACTTATACAATAATTATTAGACTGTTGGTATTCTACAGTTGTTAAAAAAGGAACAGAAAAAGTTATACTGATTCCTACAATTTGTTCTAAAAGTGAAACCATAAGATGCTATTAGTTTGGAAGGTAGAGCATTCCCATTGTGAGTTTAGGTGTGAGTGAAGTAAGGTTCTGAAAGACGAGAGGCAGCTAGTGGTACGGATGTGAAGAGGGAGAGAATTCCAGTGTCGAGCAAGAGAGAAGGACATTAATTGTTTGCCTAGAGTTCAGGCAGGTTTAAGTAGCTCTATTAAGTTTTGTGAGTTTGATCTAAAGAGTCTATCAGGTTGATGCATTTTAAAGGTGGTGGCAAGGGAAGGACAGAGAGGGATTGAAAATAATTTTGTGAGCCTGGACAAGTTGAATATAGGTGAGGTAATTGGGCAGTTTGAGCCAGTTCAGTTGATGTAAGGAAGTGCAGTGGTGGGAGGTAGATCTATGGCTAATTACAAATTTGGCTATTTTATTGTAGCAGGAGGAGAGTTTTGACTTGAGGGAGGATTGCAGGTTAGTAATGATAGAGGCACCATATAGGAGGGATGGAATGAGGTATGAATTAGCAAGGGTGAGCCTGGTGGAGGGTGAGATGTAGCGATTGTGGCAGTAGAGCATCCCAAGTTTCTGATGATTTTTTTTTTATATTTACTTGTAGATGATTGTTGAACTTTAACTGATCATCAACAAGGAGTTTAGCACTGGAGACTATTTCGAGGGGAGTATTATTTTGACTAGTGATTGAGAATGAGTTTTTATCTATGTTGGTGGTTTTGGAAGCAGTAAATATCATGAGTTTTGTTTTAGTTGCATTGAGTGCAAGTTGGTTGTCCTGCATCCATTTCTCAGTGGAAGAGAAGGCTTCTTGAGTTATTTTTGTTAAAGTGGAGATAGAGGGGGAAGAGCATATTATTGTTGAGTCATCAGCATATTGGACTAGTTTGGCACTGGGGATGGCTAGGTAGAAGTCGTTTATAGATATATTGAATAGAAAGGGCCTAGAATTGAACCCTGGGGGACACCTGTGGGAGTATTAAGGAAAGGGGAGGTGGACATTTTCCATCTAACTGCTTGTTGCCTATTTGTGAGGTAGCTGGTGAACCAGTTGACAGAGGAGTGGGATAGATTTAATTTGGAAAGCTTAGTAAGGAGAAGGTTATGAGATATAGTGCCAAATGCCTTACATAGGTCTAAGAGGAGAGTGGAGACGATATGGCCAAAGTTGTGGGCCTTGTTAACAGTTTCAAGGAAGGAGAGGAGAGCGGTAGTGGTACTATGGCTGAGTCTGAAACCATGCTGTGTGGGATTTAGAAGGTCGTTCTTTGTGAGACAGGGTAAAAGTTGTAGATGGATACATTTTTCGAGAAGTTTGGAAATGGGAGATAGGATAGCAATGGGTCAAAAGTTTGGAATATCATTGCTGTTGCCACCTTTATGAAGTGGAATAATGAAGGCTTTTTTTCCAGAGTTGAGGAACATTCAGAAATAGACCAGTTTACAAGAATGCAGATGGGCAGAGTGATGCCATCTGAGGCTACTTTTAGGAAAAAGGATGGTATTTCATCAGGGGCATTGGAACCAGGTTTCAATTTTGGAAGAAGTTTTTTTATGGTTGTTATGGAGATGGTGTTAATGGAGAAAGAATGGGGTTGGGAGCAGGAGGTGAGGGGGAGGAAGGCATAGATGGGGGTGAGAAAGGGGAAATAGAGTGGTTAGTGAAGGATGATGTTAGTTTACCTATGGAATCGATGAAAAAGGAGTTGAACTGGGTGGCTAATTCCAAGTCATAGGCATTTGGATCAGGACAATGGTTTTCTTTTTTCCCAGGATTGAGGAGAGAAGAGATGCCATTCCAAAAGTTTTGGGGATTCATGCCATGATTGGTTTGAAGTGTCAAGAAGTAGGTTTTTTGGTCTAAGATAGTAAGTTTTTTTTACTTTGTTATGAAGTGTTCTATATTCATTGAGAGTGGTGATGTTTTTATTTTTGTGGTAACGTTTCCAAGCTTTATCACAGAGTTGCATAGTAACTAAGGTATTTTTGGTTAACCAAGGCACAGGTTTACTTCTGTTGCATTTTCTTTTCAGAGGGGCAAAGGAGTCGAGCAAGTTTAGGAAAGTTAAGTTAAAGGAGGTTACAGCATTTTCTAAGGGAAGGACCCTTAGTGGGTTCCAATTTGTTCTTTTTAGAGCGTTTGAGAATGTGCTGGGATTAAAGTTTTTTAGGCACTGGGTGGATGCATAGGTGTGAGTTAGTTGAATGGAGGAGGGAAGTCGATGGGCAAAAGTAGGGAAGTGGTCACCCATTGGATCAGGAAGAGTACCACAGTCTGAGATATAGTAAGGATGGGTAATTAGGATCCAGTCCAGGGTGCTTCCGGTAAGGAAGTTTTTGGAAGGCCTTGTTGTTGAGTTAATCAGCTGAGTGAAGTTATGCAAGTTAATGCTGAGCAAGTTAGTGGGAGATTGAATTGTAGCCCAGTTAATATTAACATCCCCTAGGATTATGGTTTCACTGATAATGTTTGTAGAAAACCAGGAGAGAATGTCTTCAAGGGTTGAGACATTGTCTCCAGGAGGGATGTAAAGTGAGGCTATGCATATTAATTTGTGTTTATTTATATGAAGTAGGGCAGGAATTAATTCAGAATTACCGAATACAGGAACTGACTTGGTATAGGGGTAACTGTAAGGGATGAAGGGTAAAGGAAGGCTAGCCCTTCCCTTTTTTTGTATTCTATCTTTCCTAATCGTAGAGTAGTTGGGTGGTATTAGTTTTTTATATAGGGTTTTAGCCAAGTTTCAGAGATAGTGAGGCTATCAGGCTGGTTATGGAGAAGCCAGGCATGGAGGTTTGGAATTTTGTTGCATATGGTTTGAGCAATTACAGCTGAGAATTTCAGAGGTTTACCAGTTGTGTGGATAGGATAGGATTTTGAAGTAGAGATGTGTGGAGGGGAGGGGCCAGGATTTGGGTGAATGTCTCCAGAGAGAAGGATAGAGAAGGTGACAAAGGAGATACTTGAATTGTTTAGTATACAGTTTGTGGCTTAGAAGCTATGAGGATGTATGGCTTGTATGGATGAGAGTAGTGGTTTTGGGGTTGGGTAAGAGTTTGTAGGTGAAGAACATGCTATTATTGAAAGGGTAGAGGCTGGGGGATATATAGTTTGGGGAATGTGTGTGTTTTATGGTGGTTGGGTTGCTTATATGTTAAGGGGTGGAGTGGTTTGCATTGACAGGTTGGGTGAGACAGCTTAAGTAAGATATAAGAAGAAGAAGTAGTGATAGAGTTAAGAGTGAAAGAGGCTTGGTGAGCATGATGTTTGTTCAGGATATTTAATAGGGGATGGGTTAGGGATGAGTATTCGATAATTATTTGAGAAAGAATTTAGACTTCTGGGAGATATAGGGATAGACTAGGTTGTAGTGTTGGGAATAGTAGAATGGGAGGGGTGGGATTAATTTAAAAAGGTGGAGTGTAGGAGGAGATAGTTGAGGGTGGGGTAGATTATGTGGATTGGGTGGAAATAGGTGATGGGTGGAGATTGCTATCTATAAGAGTAGGGGTGCTGGGGGTGGGTTTCATATGGAGGTAGGGTAGGGGAGCAGAGTGAGCCCGCAGGGCGAACGGAGCAGGTAGAGTCAAGGAGACAGAGCCAAGACAGCAAAGAAACAATCAGTGAAGTAGAATAGCTAATTCTGAGGTAAGAATGCACAGCGGTGTGGGGTGGGTATTGAAAAGAGTGCTAGAGGAACAGTACGGTAGTTCACAGAGGATTATGGCTATAAAGCAGGGCAGTTATTATATTACAGAAAGTTTAATGTTTAGTTAAGGATTAAAAAGTAAAGCAGTTAATTAGTAGGTAGGGGCTGTCACCTAGTGGACAAACCACTTAACTGCATATACTTAGTGGTCCCAAGGGGTGATTGCAAGGCTAGGGAGAATGAAACAATGGAGGTGCTTGGTTACTAATCTAGGCTACAGTATGTGGGACTCAGAGAGGGGTCTGGCTGCTGGCATGCCTGGAAAGAGCGTATTCTGACCACCTAACAGAGATAAGGAAGTAATGATCACTATAACAGTTAGGCATCAAATGCACCCACTTTTCTTGGCCTTTTAAACTATATGAACAATTCTGAGCGTTGTTGCATTCAGGTTCTGCACAGGGAGTGAACCGCAGGTACTACTGAGTGCCCAGGAGGGCAGAGTCACTTGCCATATACGGCAATGGGATGTTAAGCTAAACATATAAAGACAGTAAACAAAGTATGTTGGAGAGAGAGTACAGGCTACGGATGAAAGCAATGTAAATACAAAACGTGGCAGTGAAGTGCTATATAAAGCATTAGAAAAGAGCATCCGCAGTTACTAACAGGAAGTAGTTCAAAGCTCAATGAAATAAAAAACATCAGACAAGAGGCAGCAGCAACAGAGCATTAATGTTAGAGAAATAATAGTACCACAAGTAAATTCAGGCCTCTGTGCATAGTTAGTACGCTTTACAATTCCTGTCGCTAAGAATATTATATACTTGAGAGACTTCATAAGAGGATATTTTATTTATTTTATTTTTAATGAAATTCTATCACCTGGATACCAAATCATTCGCAATGACAGACTTCACAAAAAAGGAGGTGGAGTAGCTATTATCTACCCCTTATCCTTTACCATAACTCCCTATACCAATAAAATGCCAACCTTTGCCAACACTGAAATTACAATAGGTCTACTAAAAATAAACAACCACAAATCCATATGCATCTCTGCCCTCTATATTCCCCCAGGTGATAACATCAAAACACTTGAAGACATCCTATCCTGGTTTTCCTCCAATATAAAAAATGAAACCTATATCCTCGGTGATACCAATATCAGCTGGACCACTATTAACTCTGAAGCCCCTTCCCACACAATCAATCTGTGCAATTTCTCCCGACTAATACAGCCTCCAACCAGACCAAGTAAAGATGGTACCTCTGGAACCATCATTGACCGGATCCTAACAACTCACCCTAACCATATCACCAAAGCAGGCGTAATACCAGACCCTCTCAGCGATCACTTACCAGCCTTCGCCGACCGGCTCCAATCTCCTCTACAAAAACACCACCATTACATCCAAACCTGTAACCTCTCCCTCTTACAACCCTCTAACTTTCTCAGAATGCCTAAAGCATACTGACTGGTCCCCTCTAAAATCCCTTCCTCTAGATGATGCCGTATCCTATTTCAACCATTCATTCCTAACACTCCTCAACCAGCAAGCCCCCCTCAAACCAAATGCATCAAAACCAATACCTGCCCATGGTTATCAAAAGAAACTAAACTAGCCATGCACCAAAGAGACAAAAAATGGAAACAATACCAACTTTGAAACTCCACAAAAAAACTAATAACTAAAGACCACTGTTGCAAACCCCAATCCTTGCACTCAACAAATCCCAGAAAATTCTGGGGCTCTATCTCGTCCATTCTGCACCCTGGTAATAAAGAAAACCCCTGTCCAAATCCCACCCTCAAAGACCTTGACACAGCCTCCCAGTTCAACTCATTCTTCATAGGCTGCATAACTAAACTATCCACCTTCTTCCCTTCCACCTCCTCCAGCCTCAGCCCCTCCAGCCCCAACCACCACCCCAAACATTTTTCTTCCTCCACACCTTTCCACCTAACTCCCATTCCCACATGGACTATAGAAAGACTTCTCCTCAAACTCAAACCCTGTTGCAATGCACCAATCTTCCTTCCTTCCTCAACAATCTGCAGACAGCATTGCCTATCCTACCTCTATTCTTATAAATAGATCCATACAAGAATCTTATGTTCCTTCTATCTGGTGCCACGTTTACATCATTCCCCTCCACAAAGGTGGCAAAAACACTGATACCACCCACTTCAGGCCTATTGCCATCCTTTCCCCTCTCTCTAAAATTCTAGAAAAACTATCCAAGCTCAACTCATGACACACCTAACCCTAAACAATCTCCTCTCCTCTACCCAACATGACTTCCGCCCTGGCCACAGTACCATGACTGCCCTTCTTTCCTTTCTTGAAACTATTAACTTTGAATGCGACTCTGGTAAATTTGTATCTGCACTATTTCTAGATCTGTCTAAGGCCTTTGACACCATCTCCCACACCTTAGTCATTTCCCAACACTCCACCTTTCATCTCTCTCCCACCACCTTAACTTGGTTTTCCAGCTACCTGTCTAACCACCAACAAGCTGTCCAGTGGAAAACTTCAACCTCCCCCTTCCTACTTACACCCCCTG
This sequence comes from Protopterus annectens, assembly GCF_019279795.1. Classification (NCBI taxonomy): domain Eukaryota; kingdom Metazoa; phylum Chordata; order Ceratodontiformes; family Protopteridae; genus Protopterus; species Protopterus annectens. The sequence continues at coordinate 116,032,469 of NC_056739.1, forward strand.
GTGTCCCACAAGGTTCCATTCTTGTCCTCTATTCTTCAATATTTTCATTAACAACTTCCATCACTCCATTCCAGAATCCTCTGTCATCCAATATGCAGATGTATCTACAATCATCTGCTCAGCCTTCTCCTCCTCCAAGCTCCTAGCAAAAACCCAATTAGCCTCCTCCAAAACAGAAGCCTGGATGCAATCCACCCATCTGGCTCTAAATGCAAATAAAACTAAACTTATGATTTTTTTCACCTACTAAAAAATCCATGATTGACAAAAACTCATTCACCATACACAGCCAGAACAACACTCCCTTTGAACTTGTTCCCAAAACCAATTTTCTCGACATCATCATTGATGAAGAACTAGAATTTGATACCCACATCCACTCCTCAATCAAGAAAACCACCAAAAACTAGGTCGCCTCTACAGGCACAACCGCTTCCTCACCCCCTCAACCAGACAAACCCTTGCATCTCATATCAAAAACACTGCAAAAACAATAAGAGCAATACACACCAAACAGCCAGTACTTCACCAGTATAATTTCCTTTATTGTTCACACGATCTGGTACCTCGGCAATTCGCCTTCAAGGATCACAACTCACTTCACCACAACAGTGAGATTATATATCATTTAATTCAAGACAATTAATCAATTAATCAATTCAACTTTCAAATTCAATAAAGGAGAAAAACTTTTTTTGTTTTAAAGTGATCTCAAAAGAGACTTCAAAATTGTATAAATATAATTTAAATACATATTAATATACAATAAATAAATAAAGAAAGTAAATATATTTTATATGAATATGTAAACAATTGGTAAATATATTATCGCAAATAAGTTAATATTTTACTCTAAGTGATGCATAAAATATAATATATATAATACATATATTATAACATGCAATGTCATACAATATCAAATAATAACATAATCATCAGAATGCTAAATGTGTGTTAAATACCCAGTTCTTGATTTAAACCATTGGGTTTTAAAGTATTAAATTTTAATATCATCCTGGTCTCCAATTCTAGCAATTTGCTCGATACATTGTCTCCCCTATGAATAAAAGGTTTACCCAATATACTAAATCTTAGACTGTCAGATCGACCATCATGTACATCAATTAAATGTTTAGCAACTGGACTAAACTGATTCAAGTTCCTTACATCTTTCAAGTGTTCCAGGATTCTTATTCTAACCATCCTCTTTGTTTGTCCTATATACCAAATATTAGTACAAGAACAACCCAATATATATACAACACCAGTAGATTTGCAGTTGAAATAATGCCTAGAGATGTGATTTTTTTTTATTAATTGACCTCACATTAGTCACCCTATCACATATACTGCAGGATCCACATTTGAAAGTACCCACTTTAGCAGAAAAATGCCTCTCTTGATTTAATAAATTATTATTTAACAGTTCTTTCAAAATTTTTCCCCTCTTATATGAAAAATTTATATTATGTGGAAAGAATTCACCCTTGCATCTACCTTCCTTCTCCCCTCTCTTATGTACGGTACCCCCCTCTTCACCATTCTCCATCTTGGCTTACTATCAAAACTGGAAGGACTCCTTGCACCAGCAGACCACCAGATAGTAAAATCTGAACGCAAATTTATTATTTTTAACAAATGTTTTCGCCACAAAACAGTGTGACTTCTTCAGAGAAAAGTAAAATAAACTTTATTTTACTTTTCTCTGAAGAAGCCACACTGTTTTGTGGCGAAAACGTTTGTTAAAAATAATAAATTTGCGTTCAGATTTTACTATCTGGTGGTCTGCTGGTGCAAGGAGTCCGTGTCCTTTCTGGTTTCCTATAGTCGTTTTGGTTTTTTGGTTTTTTACTATCAAAACTCAAATCTTGCTACCACAAAATCTGCAAATTTACAACCAACTCAAAAAACTCATCCCACCACTGCCACTCCCTCCACACCCTCAAATGGCTTGAACTACCCAACTACTTTAGTTACCTACAACTCAACATTGCCCACAAGCTTATCTTTAAACCTGCTAACTGCCCTTCTCTTGCTACATCCTTAAAACCCTATATTCCCAACCACTCACTCAGATCCAAAAAACAAAATCTCCTTCAGGTCCACAAACCATCACACCCTCCTGGCCAACTACTACTGTCCTACTCATTAGCTAAACAGTGGAACTCTCTCCCCTCCCACCTATGCAACCTACCAAACCATACCAATTTCAAATCTCAGCTATTCTCTCATCTTTCTTCCAAATGGGAATGCCCATGTCACACTCCAGCATAACCCCTTTCAAACCCCTCTCTTTTTCTACCTTGCTCTGTAATCTTCTCCCCTTACCATCTAATATTGCTTATAGCTCAACCAAAGTCAATCTGTCACCTGCCAGTGACAGTTCTTCTCTCTTCTATCCGATGTACTATACTTTCCAAATAAATATACTGATACTTCCTCCATGCACAAGGTTCACCTTACCTACTGAGGGCTAATAACTAAATGTTTAAATGTTAATCTACTAAGGTCTTAGAACTTAATGTTAACCTTTCTGTTTGAACTATTGTTTTCTATTGTAACATGTAAAATGTAATGTCTTGGAGCTTTTCTCCCCGGGCCTCCACTGAAAATGGGCTCTTTATGGCCCAGTGGACTTTCCCGGTCATCAAACTTAAATAAATAAATAAATAAATTGTTAAAAGGGGTAGAACACAGACCCCATTTTACCCACTTTAGTGTCAGCCCAGGAGAAAACACAATAAATACGTGCCATTATACACAGGGAAAATGACAAAATGCAACATATACATATATTATATACAAAGTGAATGTCATAGTTGGGTTCAGGGTATAAAGGTAATAAATAAATTGCATTATATACAGAGTGACTGAAAAACAATGTATACATGCATTATATATAGAGTGGTATTAGAGTTGGCATGCTGAAAGATTCATACTCAAAAATAGAGTCAGAGCAAGGTATGTAGACAGAAAAGGGGAATTAATAGGTTAAGTTATATGACCAAAGAGATAGCAGTTTCATTTTCCCAGAGTCTTGAAATGTGCTTTTATTTGTGAATGGAAAATGGGGTAAGAGGAATGATCTTTAAGAAAAGAAGGGAAGATTCCCATAGTTTGGGATCAGTGTTTGAGAAGGCATGGTCTGTGAAGTGAAGCTTATTCTGGGGGGTTTGGAGGAGAGGACGTGACTGATTAAGATGTCTAAGGTTGTATATTGGTGCATCTCTGAATAGTCTGGAAGCTCGTGGAAGGAAGGTACCATTATTGATAAGTTTAAATAGTTGAAAGGGAAGTAGAAAGTCAGCACATTGTTTCACAGGTAGCCAGTTAGCTTTTTCAGTGGTTTTACAGTGGCATTTATTTCTTGGGGACCAAGTAATGAATCTGCAAATGGTAGTTGAGAGACACCAAATGGGGGATACATTTCTTTTAGGGGCTGCAGCAATTACCAGGAGACAATATTCTAGCTGAGCCAGTAAGATACCTTTACCTATAGCATCTCTACTTGGTCTGGCTAGAGAAGGGAAGATCCTATTAGCCCATAATGCTAGAAAGTTGATGTTTTGTGTGTGTAGTCTAGCTGGAGTTGGAAATTTAGGAAAGGTTCCAACCAAACCCCCAGGCTTTTGAATAAAGTGCATTTTTAATAGTGTTAACATGATCATGAATTTTTAGTGGCCTAGAGATAGAAGTGAGCTTTTGCCTAGTGCCAAAAGTATTGTTTTCGTCTTAGAGAAGATTAGTAGTAATTGTTTATCGCTGACACATTGAATAAGGGCATGAAAATCAAACTGAAGTAGGATTTCAAGAGATGAGACAGAATGGTTGGAGTACAATAGGACTGCGCCATCAGCATAAAGCACAATAGGACCACTCCATCAGCATAAAGCACAATAGGACTGCGCCATTAGCATAAAGCACAATAGGACTGCGCCATCAGCATAAAGCACAATGGGACCGCTCCATCAGCATAAAGCACAATAGGACTGCGCCATCAGCATAAAGCACAATAGGACCGCTCCATCAGCATAAAGCACAATAGGGCTGCACCATCAGCATAAAGCACAATAGGACTGCGCCATCAGCATAAAGCGCAATAGGACCATGCCATCAGCATAAAGCACAATAGGACCGCACCATCAGCATAAAGCACAATAGGACCGCACCATCAGCATAAAGCACAATAGGACTATGCCATCAGCATAAAGCACAATAGGACCTCGCCATCAGCATAAAGCACAATAGGACTGCACCATCAGCATAAAGCACAATAGGACTGCACCATCAGCATAAAGCACAATAGGACCGAGCTATCAGCATAAAGCACAATAGGACCACGCCATCAGCATAAAGCACAATAGGACTGCGCCATCAGCATAAAGCACACTAGGACCATGCCATCAGCATAAAGCACAATAGGACAGCGCCATCAGCATAAAGCACAATAGGACCGCGCCATCAGCATAAAGCACAATAGGACCATGCCATCAGCATAAAGCACAATAGGACCGCACCATCAGCATAAAGCACAATAGGACCACATCATCAGCATAAAGCACAATAGGACCACGCCATCAGCATAAAGCACAATAAGATTGCACCATCAGCATAAAGCTCAATAGGACCGTGCCATCAGCATAACGCACAATAGGACCACACCATCAGCATAAAGCGCAATAGGTCCATGCCATCAGCATAAAGCACAATAGGACCGTGTCATCAGCATAAAGCCCAATTGGACCACGCCATCAGCATAAAGCACAATAGGACCATGCCATCAGCATAAAGCACAATAGGACCACGCCATCAGCATAAAGCACAATAAGACTGCACCATCAGCATAAAGCTCAATAGGACTGTGCCATCAGCATAACGCACAATAGGACCACACCATCAGCATAAAGCACAATAGGACCGCGCCATCAGCATAAAGCACAATAGGACCACACCATCAGCATAAAGCACAATAGGTCCATGCCATCAGCATAAAGCACAATAGGACCACACCATCAGCATAAAGCAGGAGAGGAAGATGGGCTAAGTCAAAAGGAAGTTAATGTAGATAGAAAAGAGGAGTAGTGACAGAATAGGTCTTTGAGGGACACCTTTCTGCACAGGGACTGATGTAGAGGTAGGTGAATTGAAATTGACTGAGAAGTGGTGGTTAGAGAGGTAGTTTTTGAACCAGGGCAATGTGCCATCACTGATGCCTATTTCAGTGAGATGGTCTAGGAGAACTGAGTGAGCAATAAAATCAAAGGCTCTTTTAAAATTAATAAAAATTGCTCCAGTAATTAAGCCTTTGTCCATTCCAAGAAGAATGCTGTCATTGAGTGTCCAGATAGCTGTGGATGTACTGTGAAAAGACCAAAAGCCATGCTGCTTTTCAGAGCGAAGGTGGTATTGGTTAATGTACTGAGTGAGTTGCAAATAAATAAATTTTCCCACAAACCTCCTAAGGTAGGAGACTAGAAATGGGCCAAATGTCTGAATTGAAGGGATTAGGTTTTTTAGGGAGTGGTTTTACAATGGTGTTCTTCCAGATATAATGCATAATATTAAGTGTAATACACAAGATGTAAATGTATTTCAATGTGGTTATGATGTTGTTTCTACAGCGATAACGTTTTGGTGAAAGTTGTCGTTGCCAGGAGGGTTATCATGTTTAATCTGTTCAAGCAGGAGTAGATGTTCTTGGATGTGATAGTTCTTAGGTAAAAAGTAGGGATGTATGGAGAGGAGGTAAGAGTGTCAGATGCAGTTTGGGATTGGCTAGAGAACATTAGAAGAAATGCTCCTCCTTGAAATCATCCACAGTCCTCTACCACCAAACCAGTCATCTACCCTACACTTAAAAATGCACATGTGGAGTTCCAAGTCCCAAAATGGGAAAGTTGATTACTTTTTATGAAAAAAAATTGTTAAAGTAGCAGCTGCTGCTTTTCTACATTTTAATTGGGAGAGCTACAGCTCAGCAGCCTAGTAACATGAGGTACTCATGGTAAACACAGACAAATATATTGTTTGTAGTAAAACACTGCTAGAATAATTGGATATACACACTTACGAAAGTCTGCTGGTGTCATAAAAATTGATGTCACTCACATATGTACTACCTCTGATTAGAAGACTGAGCAGTGCCACTGGCAGGCTGTAAAAGTGACACACGTGGCACAAGTCTAACAGGATCCGTACCACATAGGATTTCTATGCATGAACTATACTACAGTTTGCCATGTGTCAGTCATGCTGTAGGAAGCACTCAGTACAACGCCTGAGGTATATTTGTATTCTGCAAGTGCAACAGAGCTCTACCAGTGTGTTACAGTCCTCAGCTTTTACTGTCTGCATGCACGTTTGGCTAGAGATCAGTTAGAAAGGAACAAATATAATTTTATAGTGCTCCCTCAGTCCCTGTATTACAACAGCGGCGATGGGGTGTGTGAGCATGGCAGTGTTTCATTGTAACTTACAGCATGTTTATACAATATGTAGTAATGTAGAGGAGATAAACGTGTTGCACTACTGTGCTGCATATAGTCCATAACAAAACAAAAGTAGTCCATGCTGTCATTGGGGTGGGGGATGGGAGTTGGTTATATGAATATCCTGTATTTTTCAATGGCAATGCCTAATCAGTCTTTGGCAAAGATGTTTCTGCAGAAAACCACATTGCAGAGCTTCATATGTGATCATCCAGGACGTATTATCCTCATGTTCATACATGCAGACCTATGGCAGGAAAATAGGAAATAAATGTGAACCTATAGGTATGGGTAAGCAGTCACTCAAGAGAAGGTAATAGTAATTTCTGGCAAGTTAGAACCCATCCCTACTTCAGTCTTCATTCCTAAATGATTCATGAGGAGCTACTGAGATGAGCTCCCAGAAATAGTGGCGGGATGAAGGGAGCAAAACCCAAAGCAGGTTTACCTGTATTTATTTTACAATTACTATTCCATCGTCACATTACTTGGTACTGAAAACATTGTACAAACATATGATTCTGGTTCCTCAGAATTTCTTTGGTGTCCATTGTGTTCTACTTCTTAACCAGCTACTGAAACCATGAATAATACTATTTTTGAAAACCCGGTGTGTGTCCAGTGCAAAATATGGCAATGCTATTTTAGCACAGGCAGGAAGAAGACAGCAAGACTACATAAATTAATCTGAAAGAAACAAGTTGCAATGTAAAATGCCCCAAGTAATAAATAAAGAAATGAAGTAATACCCTGTATGGAAATGCATGCAGGTCTGGGTCTTAATATTCCACTTACTAACGATCTCCTAAGCATGTCACCTCATCTGCGAGCGCAAGATTAACTCACTCTTGCATATTTGGTAAAATAGGTGCAAGGGTTGCCCTGAAAAAGAGATCAGATCCTCTGAATGAGATTTGGGCAGCAAGTTGAAAAAGTCACAGATGGTGTGGTATTCCTCAACCTCCACCCCTCAGTCGACAGCTTCACAATAAAGAATTCACAAATGGGATGCTGTCACCTCTATGTCCATCAGTGATATACTCCTTCACAGTACAAAACATACTTCCCCTAATTCTATCACTGACAAATTGCTGCACATGACAATAAGTCACAACTAGTGTGGTGCCCCCCCAGCTCCATCACTGATATATGGCTGAACAGTATAAAAAGTCACAACTAATGTGGTGCCTCCCCTAGCTCCATCACTGATACAGGGCTGCACAACAGAAAAAAAATCAAACATGGTAGTTCAAAAAGTCAAACATGGTGTGGTGGTGCCTCCCCCCAGCTCCATCACTGGTTTATGGCTGCACAGGACCAAAAGTCACACATGGTGTGGTGATGCCTTCCCCCAGCTCCAGCACCGATACATGGCTGCACAGTACAGAACGTCCCAGAGGGTGTGGTAGTGTCCACCCCAGCTCCATCACTGATACGTGGCTTCACATCAAAAGTCACAACTATTGTGGTGAATCCACCCAGCTCCATCATTGATACAGGGTTGCACAGCACAAAAACTCATACATGGTGTGGTGGTGCCTCCCCCAGCTCCATCAGTGATACATGGCTACACAGGACCAAAAGTCACAACTAATGTTTTGCCTCCCCCCAGCTCCATCACTGATACAGGGCTGCACAGGACCAAAAGTCACATGAACTGTGGTGGTGCCTCCCCCAGCTCCATCACTGATATATGGCTATACATGGCCAAAAGTCACAACTAATGTGGTGCCTCCCCCCAAGCTCCATCACTGATGCATGGCTGCACAGGACCAAAAGTCACACATGGTGTGGTGGTACCTCCCCCCAGCTCCATCACTGATATATGGTGGCAGAGGACCAAACATCACAACTGGTGTGATGCCTCCCGCAACTTCATCACTGATACATGGCTGCACAAGACCAAAAGTCACACGTGATGTGGTGATGCATCCTCCCAGCTCCATCACTGATGCATGGCTACACAGGACCAAATATTACAACTAATGTGGTAAATCCCTCCAGCTCTATCACTGATACATGGCTTCACAGGACCAAAAGTCATGCATGGTATGGCGATGCCTTCCCCCAGCTCCATCACTGATATGCAGCTGCATACTACAACCAAAAAAATGAACATGCAAAATGGCAAAAACGTACAGTGCACCCCATTTTTGCTAACATTACACAGCTGTACAGTTCGTAAAGTCACAGATGGCATAATGCCCTCTCATCTTGCCCTCCCCAGTTATGTACAGTACAAATAATTCACAGCTGGTATAATGCCCCCTGGTCTTACCCCCTCTCAGTTAGCTAGCCCTGTAAGAAGGCCACAGATAGTATAATGCCCCCATCACCCCTTCCACCACCTATAAAACATCATCATCATTGTTACAAATAAGGGAAGTCAATGGGAGGAGAGGTGTGTGCTCAGTCTTGGAGAGGTGTGTGCTCAGTCTTTCAGTCAGAATGTATGCTGCTAAAGTAGCATTAATAGAGTAGTAAAGGACAACGGTACCCCGTCTGAAACATACACATTGTCTTCTACACTAGCGATGCCCCTTCTTTAATGCAAAAGGTGACTATCCTCTTACTTGTTATACCCTAAAACAGCTGCTTCTATAATTTCTTTTTTCCTTTTAATCTCAGAATTTACTGCATGTCCCATTATGATAGAAACAGGGAGGCTATCGTTTCATTTAGCCTTGCTTCTTTCAGTTACATTGATGGCAAGTGTGTCATTTGTTTTGCTTCAGCGATTCCTGTTGATTCTGTTTGCAGTTATCATCTTAAAAGCCTTTTCAACTAATGCTGCTTTTGTTCAACCTCAGAATTGTAATTGTAGGCCACATTTTCCAGCTGAAGCTAAAAGCTGGTTACCTGTGACTGAAAATTATTATTCAGAAAAAACTAACAGTAAGCCCTGCTGCTATATTATTGCATCAAGAATCATTGACCTAATTACTGTCTTAAAGTTGTACAAATGTGTTAAATTGAGCTATTCATGCCTTATTAAATGCCCTACATCACCTAAAATCTGCCTATATGATTCTATGAATAGAGTGACAAATACCAGAATGAAATAATACAAGACTTCAAAGAAAATCAAGCAGTCTAAAGAAACTGCAGAAATGGGTATAGGCAGGAAAGGTAGACATGAAATAATGTTTTCTTTCTACATAGCACTCCTGGGGTTGGATAGAGACAAAGAAAACTGCTTTCCGATGATGAAATACTTGATATTTGGGTGGGTTCTCATTTATAGATCATTCTATGATTCTGTTTTAGTTTTCATTTCATTCAATATCCCTCTCATTGTAAGAGCTTCAGCCTTTCGAGATGTAATATGAGGGCCAGTCTTTCCAAGGGACACCCGTGATGAAATGCCACAGACCTTTATTTGTCCTCCACTTATAAAGAATGACGCTGCAGGTTGACATTTCTTCAAGGTTTCTAAAGGCTGGTTCTCAGAAAGCTGCTTGTGTTTAAGAATATCGAGTCATTAGTACCTTCTAGTAACTGACTATCCTAGAAAGAGTCACATAAGAGAGCCTGTGTTTTTCACAGCTTCTAACTTCCTCCCTCTGGGGTGTGGGTGTACAATTACAGATTACGCACACCATTCGACATGCACTGCAAAATCTCTGCAGACAAAAGAAAGCTTTGAGATACTATATAATTATTTTTCCCTCTGTTGCACATTCCCATTTTGGGTGATGATGACTTGCAAAGTGGCTTTCTTTAGCTTGATTCATCAATGTGCTAACATTCCCTGCCTTCTCTGTCTGATAATTATTTCTTTTTCCTGGAAGAAAGAAAGCAGGTATGCACAGTTTGAGTATCAGCCTTGTATAGGAGTGGCTTTATTATTGAGCTTTGATTTTGAATAACGTTTCTAGAGATTTCCTTCAGCACTGACTTGACACATTTGACTGTAAAATATGAACAACCATTAAAACATTCAGAATTCAGCAGTATACTAAAGATAACTTCCAAAATATTACTAAAAGCATGCTGTTTGCTAACCATTTTTACTGTCAGTGTACATTTTATCATAATGTCCAGCTTCATTCTGGTCTTAATGTCTTGTACCACCAGTCCCAAGTTTTGTCCAAAGCTTCCAAACTGCTATGGTGACCCTGTCCCATTCATCTGTGGTAGGCCTGTAACCAACAGAATATTACAAGCTGTGAGTCAGCTTGCAAATCAGGCAGACACTAGTTTCAGTCACAACCTGTCCAAATAGCAACATTCAGTAACTCAAGTATCTTTCTCCATTGCTTCCAGCCTGCATCTGAAAACAAGTTCGGTGCTTATAGTCCTCTCCTCTCCAACATGAATGATATACAAGCCTTGTGCTTAGCAAACTTCACTTGATCAGCAAAGACAATGAACTGTACAAGTGTAGCTTTATTGAGTTGTTGCATTGTTCTGTAAAAATAAGTAGCAAGCATAAAGGTTAGTTGAAGCTTTGTTTCCTAGTGAGGTGTGTGCCTTGTCGATTAGGTGTGGACAGCTGTCGATCTGTCAGGCACTGGCCTTGTAAATTAAGTTGGATATGTCGATATGTGAGCTATTGGTCTTGTCAGTTAGGCATGGTCAGCTGACAATATGTAAGTTATTGATGTTGTCAGGTGTGGACAGTTGTTGACATGACAGATATTGGACGTGTGACACTGCAATGTATCGACTGTAACTTACTTCAGACCAGGCATAAGCCAGCAGGTGCCGGCGCCTTCAGTTATCATGATGGCTTCTCTTATCTTTTCAAGCAGTGGTTCACCTTCATTTGGGCTTCTCCATATTAGTCTTTGCAGAGGGCACAGATACTAGTCTCAGAAACTGGATATTATTTACTGAAACAAAGCAGAAACAGTTTTAAACACCCCACCTAAACCTACCTGAAAGTTGTTTTTTCAGCAATCTCACCAAAGTTGTGAGGTAACTAGGTCAGTTGTGCCTCACTTAGAATAGTCAGAGTTCAAGCATTCAGGTAATGAATTTGTCTACCTTGTATTGAAAGGCAGAAACATTGCTCTAGTGCCATCCTCATGTGCAGACGTGCACACATTTATTTGGCATTTGCATATATGCATCATACATCATTAAGCCCTCGAATATATGACAGTTAATTCAAATTTGAAACATCATTTGCTTTACAAATTACAGAGAAGGTTTACTGGTATTGTTTGGTTATTTGCATTTACTGAGAAGTGTTTATTTTACAAGTAAAAAAACATGATGCAGAATTTCTTTTTATAAACTGGTTCAAGGGACAAATGTTTCTTTGTGAGACATGGCAGACTGAACACTTAAATAAGTTGGCTCAGCACTGCATAAATGTGGAGGCTGCATGAAATCAAACCACAACTCCTGGATGCAGATTTTCAGTTTTACTCCCAGCCTAGGATCTGGTCTGTGGATCATGCTGAATCAGACTTTTTTTCAGGTGCTAAGTGCACTTCCTTTTCTTTCATGTATTGTAAGGCATCTTTCATACCTCTCAACTGTACAGATTTTCGCAGAATGTCCACATTTTTGCCTCATATTTTTGGCCCATTTTTCATAAAATTGTGTTTTTCTGGCAAGCTAGTGGCAAATCATTAAAGATTTCTTTTTCTTTCAGTTGCTCCTGTTAGGGGTCCACCACAGCAGATCATCTATTTCCATTTGTTTCTGTTCTCTGTCACACCAACAACCTGCATGTTCTCTCTCACCACATTCATAAACCTTATCTTAGGCCTTCCTCTTTTCCTCTTATCTGGCAGCTCCATCCTTAGCGTCCTTCTCCCCATATACCCAGCATCCCTCCTCAACACATGTCCAAACCAACGCAATCTCGCCTCTCTGGCTTTGTCTCCAAACTGTCCAGCCTGAGCTGACCCTCTAATATACTTATTTCTAATCCTGTTCACCCAATGCAAATATTAATATCTTTAACTCTGCCACCTCCAGCTCTGACTCCTGTCTTTTCATCAGTGCCACTGTCTCCATCCCATATAACATAGCTGGTCTCACTACCATCTTGTAGACCTTCCCTTTCACTCGTACTGATACTTGTCTGTCACAAATCACTCCTGACACTCTTCTCCACCCATTCCATCCTGCCTGCACTCTCTTTTTCACTTCTCTTCCACAGAAATCATTAAAGCATTAAAGACTGAAGTTAGAAAATAATGACAGACATTTGACTTCAGACTTCATACCCTTCAGAAAAGCCATGGTAACGCAAAACCTGTTTTTCTATCAACTTTCTAAGTTTGAAAGAGCAACATCTAAAAATTGTCCCTATTTTTTACGCCTTTGTACCACTTTTATTTATGGCTTTGTCCAGATTTCTTGCTCTAAGAAGTCAAGAGGCATGCATCTTATCTCGGCATAGCTCTCAACTGTCCCTGATTCTGTATCATATGTTTGCCTTTTCCTTCATAAAATACTTGATTTTCTGATAAACCAATGAGGACTATGTCAGAAAATCTCTAACTGTAGACAGTACAGCTTCGTACTTGTCATAGTTCAGAAAATGCTTGTTGATGGACAACCTATTGTTCTATTAACTTTACCAATGAATTAGTGTAATTTAAAACTGTCCCTGGTTTGGGCATTTGTCTCACATTATTTTTGGCTTTACCCTGGTTCTTAAGTAAAGAAGCAAAGAGCTATACATCTTGGAGTATTTAAATTACCTCAGCACAATATTATTTTCCCGTTGGTCATCTGTTTTGTAAAGGATTGCACATTTTCTCAGTCTTAGGAATATGCAGGTTTTCAAGGGCTGCTATCCCATTGGTGATTAGTTCAGCCATTGAAAATGCAAGTGGTGGTTGGGAAAATGATACTCTGTTTTGCCACATGTATTAAACAAGGTCTAATCTCATTTACTCAAAGCTTATACCATTGCAGAAAGTAATACCAATAGTGATGATCCTTGCAACATAAGTAAAGTAAATGTCAGCCAGGCACAGATGGAACCTGCTTTTGTAAGCATTATGAAATTATTAGTTAGCACTTTATCTACATACTGTATCTAATTTTGAATTTCATTTTTTGTGAATACGTTTGCCTCCAGTTTTGATTTTGTGCTCAATCTGCTATATACAGACAGACAAGGCGTACTAAATAATAATATTGTGCCTTGCAAGTGATCCATTAGATTGTTTAACTAAAGCAGCAAACTGTTATGCTTGCTGCAGTTGCCTTAGACAGGTAACTGAACACGTGTAATTCAGATGAAAGTTCATTGTAGGTAGGGGGCTGCCAAGTGCACTAACTGTAGCAGTGAAGTGCCCCCTTAATATGCGTCCGCACAGCTGGATGTTTCCTTGAGCAATCCTGCTTCTTTTTCATAGTCCTCAGTCCATTTTTACCACTTCTTGACCTTCCAGTGGCTATCTGCCCTCCCTGATGCTCCACAAAGTCTCTTTCACCGTCATCATTCTTATGCAGTCTGCCCCTCCCAAATGTCTGCTCTCCATATGTTTTACCCCACCTGCAGTCAGTGATCTCATTCTTGTCCTTGGACCCCCCCCCAAATGTCTGCTCTCCATGTGCTTTACCCCACTTGCAGCCGGTGCTCTCAGTTTGCCCTTCGACCCCCCCCCCCCACCAAATGTCTGCTCTCCATGTGTTTTACCTCACCTGCAGTCAGTGCTTTCATTTTCATCTTTGGACCCACCCATGGCTGCTCCCCATGTGCTTTACCCCACCTGCAGTTGGTGCTCTCATTCTTGTCCTTGAACCCCCCCCCCCCCAGAATATCCTCTCCATGTGTTTTACCCCACCTGCATGTGGTGTTCTCATTCTTGTCTTTGGACCCTTACACTCTGCTCCCTGGTAATTATCTTCATTTTAAGGGAATATTCTAATATAGTTGGGCAAGTCTTCAACTTCTTTGCCCCACTTAATTCTTTACTGAATCTTTCTCACTCTATTTGCCCTTCTGTATGACTATGAACAAGTCACTTAAGCAGACAGCACTCTCAGATCACCCCTGCAAAGAGACACATATACAGTGGGGTTACCCAATTAACAAATAAATAAAATAAAATAAAATATCCACACCCTTTCTTTCAAAGCATGTACAAGCTGCAGTCTTATTTCCTAGACGCTGTCCTTGTTGTTCTCCATTCCCTCATCCTCCTTCCTTCTGGCTGCCATTGTTGTTCTCCATTCCCTCATCCTCCTTGCTTCCTCCTGGCTGTCCTTGTTGTTCTCCATTCCCTCATCCTCATTCCTTCCTTCCTTCTGGCTGTCCTTGTTCTCCATTCCCTCATCCTCCTTCCTTCCTTCTGGCTGCCATTGTTGTTCTCCATTCCCTCATCCTCCTTGCTTCCTCCTGGCTGTCCTTGTTGTTCTCCATTCCCTCATCCTCATTCCTTCCTTCCTTCTGGCTGTCCTTGTTCTCCATTCCCTCATCCTCCTTCCTTCCTTCTGGCTTCCAGCTGCACATCTCCTCTCACCAGAGCTGTCCTCTTTAATCAATACATCACAGTGATAGACATATATAGACTTTCTAGCACCTAGGGTGAGAGTGGTGGTGTTGGGGGCTTCCACTGAGCAGACCATTCTGATGAAGCCTAGCAACACCCCCTCCGTTTTGGCTTTTATTTTTCTTACTGCAGTGTCACAGTGTATCTTAAAATAAAGTTTATGTTCACAAATCACTTTTAAGTCAAACCTGGGAAGTCAGACCCATTCAACTGAATGAGTGCCCTCTGACTCTTCTTTTCCAAGTCGGGGGAAAACCCCCCTATACCCCATAATATAGCCTATACTTCATAATATAGCCATGTTCAGTGTTGCACAACCTTAGAGCAGTGTAAAAAGAGTTTGGATTTTTATCAGTCTGACTCAGTTGATTTGATTGTCCTGGGTTTGTTTCAAAGTGAATCATGGAAATAAGTAAAAACTATGCAGAGATGTTTTCTTGCTTTTTGTTGTGTTTGTTTACAACCATATATTGAACAATGTGTGTGTGTGTGTGTGTGTGTGTGTGTGTGTGTGTGTGTGTGTGTGTGTGTGTGTGTGTGTGTGTGTGTGTGTGTGTGTGTGTGTGTGTGTGCACGTGCATGCATACATGCATGTGCGTGTCTGTGTGACTTTTCCTCGGTTTATGTATTTTTGTAGTGGGCTTATATAAGCTTGTTTGTATACATAATATATGTGTCCAGATGCATACATCTGTATGTGAAATATGTGTGTGTCCTCCTTCCCTTTTAACAAGTGTATACCAGCAGACCAGAGAACTGTGAATTAAAAGATAGCAGGATACTTGCTTTACAGAATATCCTAACATTTGCAGGAAACCCTCTGCTATTTGATTTGATAGCTGTGACTGAAGAGGTCACATAGGGACAGCGTGTATCTCTCAGCTTTATGTATGTTAAAGATGTAACCTAGAGCTGAAATGCAGAGGACCTTTCCAACTCCAGTCTGTAGATGCTATGCTCCACACCCACCAGGTGAACCTTATTTAAGAGCCCAAGAAAAAAACAGCTGTGTATACTACTTTATACAATGTTTTGGAGAGACTCTAATACCTCAATTATGCAAAAGAAAAGTATCAACGTGAGTGACAATGCCTAGAAAAGAGCAACGTGCTGTAACATAACTCACTGTGTTGAAGAACAAACCATATCTGATATACTCTGATGCTGACCTGCCCTTTTCTGGCACGCTACATGAATCAATGGAATGTAAAGAATGCCTTTATATTCATTCAATCATTCTTTGATACAGCTTTTATCACTTTACAGCACATCTAGAGCCTATCCCAGCAAGCAATAGACATAAGGCAGAAAACCAGTCCTGGATGGACTTCAGTCTGTCACAGGATGTACATGCACTCATACACTGCATGCACACCTATAGGCCATTTGGCAGATTCCCAGTTCATCTTATGGCATGTGTTTGGGATGTGTTGGGAAACTGGAGCAGCTGGTAAATGTTTGTCACACAGAGGCTATGCAGACTTAGTACATAAGGCACCCCAGCTGGGAGCTGCACTACAGAACCAGGAGTTGTGAGGTCACAGTGCTAAGTGTTGCATCACTGCTGTGTCACCCTATGGCTCTGTATTAACTAGTTCAACTCCCAGCTGCATTTGCAGCTGTGACTCGTTTATCTGGAATATAGCTGTGAAAAATAATGAGGGTGTGAGGTTATCATTCAAATGGCAATTTGCATTCAGTGTTGAGAAAAGCTTTAGTCTTGCACACACAGTTTGACACACTTTTGGGAATGCATTCTCAGTGGTCCTCAGACATTACATTAGTAAGCAATTCAGTCCACATAATTAAAGTAAAGTACTTTACGGCCTGTTATAAAGTAAGGCACTTTAGTGCATCTAATACAGTTAGGCACTTTATGGCCTGTTATAAAGTAAGACAGTTTTAGGTCTGTTATAAAGTAAGGCACTTTATTTAGGGTGTGTTACTAAGACAACCTGTTTCAGTAGTTAAAGCTGTTTATCTCCCTTCTTTCTTCAAATACAGAATCTCTTTTGTTGTTTCTGCTCTCTTAACTGTTGGCATTGGATAATCCCATACAATTATTACTTCATTTCAAGTAATTCCATGTCATTTATGTCCAGTTAATCTGAGCTACTTGTATTTATAACATCTGCACAGTTTCCAGTTTAACAGCCTTGTCACATTATAGTACCTTTCAGTATACAGTGTTCGGTATGGAATAACTAGAGATGTAGGTATCATATCTGAAAATGGGAATAGCAATTACATACAAATATTTCACGCAAGGGCATTAATGCCCTTCTAGCCTGAAAGTATGCCAAAACAGTTGTTCCCATAATAAGTGTCCAGGCTGTTCTTAAAAATATCTGAACTGGTGCTTGCTTTAATGTAATTTGGTAGTCTGCTGCATGCATCAGCTGCTCTCTCAAAGAATAAATGAGCGCACATCTCATTCCTATAGAATCTCCCACATAGGTTGTCTGATGATTCTTTACTACTTTGTAATGACCTGAAACATTCCCAGAGGTGGATGGCTGTAAATGCCCTATATAACTGATATAAATATCTGTATCAGACACCGTACACGTTCACATATTGTCGTTATTTAGATAACTAAAGCTCGAAGCTCTTCATGAGTTGCTTCCTTTGCCCAAGGTAAACGGCTTGAGTCCTCCATTTGCCGATTGTGTGACTCTGAGCAAGTCACTTAACCAGGCAGTGCTCATAGGTCGCCATGAAAAGGGGGAAGATGTTCAATGGATTTACCCGATTAACAAATAGATTAAAATGTTAAGGCATCTCAAATAATATTGTAAGCATTACAAACAGTCTCTATTGTAAGCAGACATTGCAATAACTACAGCAAGGTGCCGTCTCATGTCTTGTGCTTTTGGATTGTTTCGGTGTAAGTCTCTTTTGTGTGCAGCACTGAAGGTCAGGTGGTCGGTATGATTGTCAGGATACTAACATTGGCCAAATACAGCCCGTCTGGAGCAGTATGTGATTACCAGGATACACACACAGGCACTATGAGTCAGCTGGTACATTATATGACTGGGAGGATGCATATACAGCTGATATATCTCAGATGACACAGTATGTGGCTATCAGGATGCTTAATGGGCAATACAGTTCAGCTGATGCAGTGTGTGATTGGATACTTACATGGGTAATATAGCCCAATTAGTACAGTAAGTGATTGCCAAGATACTTAATGGGCAATACAGCCCAGCTGGTACAATATGTGGTTGTCAGGATTCCTAACAAGCAGTACAGATCAGTTGGTGGAGTGTGTGTGCTTACATGGGCAATCCATACCATTTAGTGCAATGTGTGGTTGTCACCCAGGATGGTGACATAACCAGTACAACCCAACCAGTTTAGTGTGTGATTGTCAGGATACTTACATGGGCATAACAGCCCAGCTGGTCCAATATCTGGTTGTCAGTAAACTAATATGGGGAATACAGCCAGATGGTGCAGTATGTAATTATCAGGATACATACATTGGCAATAAAGTCCAGCTTGTACAGTATGTGATTGTTGCAATAATTATCTGGGAAATACAGTCCAGCCTGTAAATATAGGATTGTCAAGATACCTTCAAGGCTAATACAACCTACTTGGTGCACCGTGTGACTGTCTGGCTATTTATATGGGCAATACAGCTCAGCAGGTACAGTATGTATTTGTCAGGATACTTACATGGACAATATAGCCCAGTTAAAGCAATATGTGTTTGTCAGGATACTCACATGAGCAATACAGCCCAGTTGGTGCAGTGTGTAATTCTCAGGATACTTACATGGATAGCATGCCCCAGATGTATCTGTGTGTAAGTGACTTTTGTGCAATTTTGTTGTATCACAGTTTGGAAGGTCACCATAACTTGCATTGTGCCAACTGGTGGTGCACTCCAGGTATACTCACTTTCATCGAGACACCCACATGTAGACCTTCCAAATGTCAACCACAACATGTTGACAATGCTAATGTCAGTGCTACCATGCATATGCCAAGAAACAAAATCTATACATGCAAAATTTAAAATAAAACAACAGAAAACATTGTTTTTTGCAGGGGTGACAAATCCCACACACCTCCATGTTTTTTGCAAGGGTGACAAACCCCACACACTTCCTTGTGGGAAGCTGTGCCACCTCACAATCCCCAGGGAAAGGACATATTCCCAACCTTAAGAACTGTGTGATCTTGCACACCTGCTGACTATCTGATTAGTTGACCAAATGCATTTGACTACACAGATGTCAAACAAGCATCATTTAGAACAAAAACACTGCATATATAAATATTTCTTGGGGGGGGGGGGTTACTTGCATGTAGTCGATTTTAGTTTAAATTGATCTTTGTTTTGTCAACACACTTTTGTCGATAACACAGGTGGTCAATAGTTGTGCAAGAGCATACAATCCCTAGGGTTGGAGAATATTCCCGTTCCCTTGGGATTATGCAGTTTTGTTACTGGAGTAAATTATTAACAGCAGGTGTGGAAGGGTGCAGAAAGGCTTGCTCCCCCCCAAAAATACACTTTTAAAATATACATGTTCCTGAAATAACCTCTGAGCATGCACAGAAGTGTGCTGACATGCGTTTTTCAATGTAAGAGACATTGTTTTACTGTTTTGATGATTGCTCCTATACCTTTATATCTATATATGTATAACATTTGATTGAATGCTCATTTGACTGAATCTCAAATGGTCAAACTCATTTGATTGAAAACTCATTTAACAGAAAAATGTGGAAGTCTAGAGATAGTATGCAAGCATGCAATGGTGTAATTTCTTATCATAGCATTACCAAGGAAGTGAGCCCAGCAGAGCAGGTGTAGATTACAGTGATTAGAGACATGTCATACCCCCAGATCTGTAGATTACAGTGATCAGAGTCATGTTGCACCCCCAGATCTGTAGATTACAGTGATCAGTCATGTTGTACCCCCAGATCTGTAGATTAGTGATCAGAGTCATGTTGTACCCCCAGATCTGTAGATTACAGTGATCAAAGTCATG
This sequence comes from Protopterus annectens, assembly GCF_019279795.1. NCBI lineage: Eukaryota > Metazoa > Chordata > Ceratodontiformes > Protopteridae > Protopterus > Protopterus annectens. The sequence goes on from NC_056739.1 coordinate 116,052,440, forward strand.
TTGTACCCTCAGATCTGTAGATTACACTGATTAGAGTCATGTTGTACCCCCAGATCTGTAGATTATAGTGATCAGTCATGTTGTACCCCCAGATCTGTAGATTACAGTGATCAGAGTCATGTTGTACCCCCAGATCTGTAGATTACAGTGATCAGAGACATGTTGTACCCCCAGATCTGTAGATTACAGTGATCAGTCATGTTGTACCCCCAGATCTGTAGATTAGTGATCAGAGTCATGTTGTACCCCCAGATCTGTAGATTACAGTGATCAAAGTCATGTTGTACCCTCAGATCTGTAGATTACACTGATTAGAGTCATGTTGTACCCCCAGATCTGTAGATTACAGTGATCAGTCACGTTGTACTCCCAGATCTGTAGATTACAATGATCAGTCATGGTGTACCCCCAGATCTGTAGATGTTAGCCTTTGAGCTCCAGCACTGATTCAATAAGTGTGGTGTTTTTTTCTTTTCCCCATGGTTGTGTGGCTATAAAGTTAGTATATATAAGTAAGGGGGTGAGATGCAGGATCCCCTGCCAAAACCAACCAAAAAAAATAATGGTATATTTGTTCTGGACAACGTTTTCTGTTAAATAAGTTTTCAATCAAATGGGTTCAACCATTTGTCACTCAGTCAAATGATCATTCAATCAAATGACATATATACACACACACACACACACACACACAAACACACACACACACACACACACACACACACACACACACACACACACACACACACACACACACACACAATATATAGTTATCTATTTATATATAGATAAATAGATATAAGTAGGCTTACTATCTCAGTCATGAAGCCCGTAGCCTTGAAATTCATAATCCTGAAACCATAATGTCAAAAAAACAAAACACTGAAGACCACAATATCAAATCCTGGGCCTGCCCCCCTGCAGGTCCCATTGTTAGCACTTGTTTTTGTGTTCACACTGGTAGGCGGGATTCAGTGTTTGAGACTTTTAGACATTTTGGTCTTCAGCATTTTGGTAAATGCTATTATGATCGGATTATGGTTTACAATTGTGGGCTTCAAGCAAGGCTGTGATAGTAAACTATATATATATATATATATATATATATATATATATATATATATATATATATATATATTTAGTTACACTTAGGAACCCACACAGCTGGTGCAATATGCACCTATTAGCATAATTTACGTGGGTAATACAAGCCCATACCTTTTTTCTGCTCTACATTTTTCAGTGGCTGTCTGTTCCCTGGTTAAACACCTTGTAATGTGATAGCGTATCTTGCTCTACATGACCTTCGCCCCCAGATACTTGCAAGATCTGTTTGGTCCTTACTACCCAGCTAGATGGTTTTGTTTCCTGGGTGATGTTGTAGAGATTGAGGAGGGGGTCCACTGGCATTTCCCAGAGAAAGTTAGAATTCAGATGAAAAGGAACTTTTTTTTGTCATTTCTACCCAATAAATTACCTAATTTTTTTAAAGACTGTATTTCCCTAACATAAAAAAATCTGCTTAAAAGGTCAATTAAGCAAAACAGTTCCATGTATCATAATAGATTTTAACCCTTCGGAAATTGTCCCTTCATGTACATGGTATATTGTCAAGGAACGTGACAATAAACTTTATAACACTGATAATTAAATATCAACATACTTAAATTTGAAAAAAATCTGTGAATGTTATCATTTGCATTAGCTAAACGTTCATTGATATCTCCCAGAAATAATATTACTGAAAGGTAGTACGGAAACAATTGCTTTTAATCTGCTGTTCAGCAGTGCCAGGAACGTGCAGTATAATAACAGTGACAGTCCGTGTCACATTAAAAATACAAGGACAATATCTTGGGAATGCATGACCAGGCGTCTAAGAATCCCCATGGATAAATAGCCTAGTAGGTACCTATGAACCTATGTAGTCGGTACAAAACATGCAGTGAAAATCACCTTAAACTCTACATTTACTAAATGAACCTCAGAAGTAAAAAAAATATGTTTCTTTAGCAAAAGCAAGTATTCCATTTAATTCAAAAGTCTTTAGCTAAGTTGTGAAGCTCACTACAAAAAAATCATTTATGTCATCATTTCCTGGGGACTGCTGATCACTGGAAAGCCTAATAACTGCTTCATAGGTACCAGTTTGGGATTTGTGCTTATATTTTGCTCCTGTTGAAAGAAGGAGCAGAGTGAATAGACTTTTGACTCTTTCTGGTTGGGCAGTGAGTGTCTGTGCTTGACTTTCCTGATCGGTCTGGTTGCTATTCAAGGCATCTACCAGGAAAAGGCTACAACAAGCCTACAGTCCCTTGCATCATCTGGGACAAGACTGTGCATCACTAAACAGGCTGTGGCCTGCTTCTCATCTTGGTATTGGTGCTACTGTTTAGCTTCTGGTAAGGAAGAACCAAAAGAGCATTGTATCCCAGCATTGTAGTCAGGCAGTAGCCATTCAGGTGGCCCCCCTCATTTCATCTTTCTTGAAAAGTGATTTTTTTTTCTTTTCAGTAAGTACTGCATGCTTTGCTTCTAGCTTCAGAATTTCTACCTAAATACTTTATCCATAAATCATCAGGCTCTACTTATTAGTTTCTCCTCAAGTGTTCTACAGTGCCCCGTCCCGTATAGCCACAGACACCCTGAGTTGACATTTTTTAGAAAATGGCCCAAAAAGATTCCAAAAACACAAATAACCACCAACAATGAATCCAACAGGCTATCCTAATGGTACAAAAGCACCAGCAAGGTATTCCACAGCAAAAAAGTTTATTAAGCACAGCACACAAACAAATGTAATAAAATAAGAAACAGTTAAGCACAATCTTTGTTTGAGATTGTGCTTAACTGTTTCTTATTTTATCGTATTTGCAAGTGTGCTGTGCTTAATAAACATTTTTCATGTTGTGGAATACCTTGCTAGGGCTTTGTACCATTAAAATTTCACTAAGACCTAGTTGCGCACAAAACAACTAATTTGCAGTGAGAAGCACTGCCCCCAGAGTTGCAAACCAGATACTCCTGACATTATTTTTTATTCTCACGCCAACTGCCTAATCGATAAAAAAGGGTCTGTTGCGATCGATATGAACTTTCTCACTATCTCTGTTACAAGCTTGGTGGATATGGGCATCCTAAGGCAATGTAGAAATTGCCTCATGTTTATTGACAGCCAGTAAATTCTCAAACAAACTGATATGGTGTTTGAGAGATGTATTTACACAATGTCACTGGAGGCAAAGCTGTCACATAAAAGCACTCCTAATGTCAATAAGGTTGTCAGTAGTACACATACTGCACCCATAACACACAATTCAAAGAAGACACAAAGACCCACATATGCTGAGGTACTTAAATGTAACCTTCCTAAACGCCAAAGGCCTCCTAGATGAAGTACACATAAACACCCTCAGCAAACCTGAATGCACTCTTTCAAAACACCCACATCAACACATACAGCCACATATCATGGCGCCTCTACTTCTAAGCCCATAAAGCAAACCTCCACAGAATCCAACATTCTGGTCATTGGAGACCCCATTGTGAGATACACTGATGCCCCTCTCACCAGGCTAAGGAGAAATTCATGGTCAGTTGCTCATCAGAGACCAGGATCCACCACATTATGCTTGACTCGTGTCATTGGACCACAAGTACCAATATAACTCAGTCATAGTCCATGTGGGTTTAAACGACCTGAGACATACCTCCCTAGACTATATGATGAGATGGTGTGCGACTAGCATTAAGCATCTTTTAACTTCTCTAAGGATGATGCCATAATATGAACAAAAGATGACTGACTTTAATAACTGGCTTAGTTTCAGGTGTCATTCTAAGGCAGTGCAATACTTGTCAGCATGGAAAGGGATGGTCAATAGACCATGCTGCTTTACCAGGGATGGTCTGCACCTCTCCCCTCTAGGTTTTTAAATATTAGCCAAAACATTGTCTTCTGCCATAGTGCCTTATTTAGGCAATGTCAAAATGAACACCTGAAACTAAGCCAATTATTAAAGTCAGTCATCTTTTGTTCATATTATGGCATCATCCTTAGAGAAGTTAAAACCTGGTTCAAGGCTCCTGAGAGCACCCCAGTACTACCAGGTTATACCTCATATCATGCTTTTCTGCCTCAAAACTTGGACCGAACCACAAAAGGAGGAGGGGTGTCCATATTCATCAATTAACCCACACCTCCAGGTTAGTGGCAATGCATGAAGCATCGGAGACCATCCATGTGCAACTAACCATAGGCAAAACTGCCCTACAGTTTGTAGCATGCTACAGACCACCCTCTCAAACTCAGGAACCCCACTCAGCCTTCCTGAAGACACTGGAGAGTATGAATGTCCCTCCAAATACCATCATATTGGGAGACTTCAACTACCCAAACATAGACTGGGAGCATTACTCAAGCCACAACACCCTAGCCCAAAGGTTCCTGGAATTCATAAACTCAAATGTGATGGAACAACTAGTCACCACTCCCACAAGAAGAGATAATATACTAGACCTGATCATCACAAACATGCGGACACAATGCTCCACACCAGAAGTATACCCCTCATTGGTGAGATCAGAATATAAATTAATCTCACTGGAAATCCACATCCCGCCCCCACCCCCAGCACAAAAGACCACAGTGAAGAATTTCTCAAAAGCTGACTTCACACTTCTTAACACTGAAGTGGTATCCTTCAAGGCCCCTGGGCCAGTGGAAACCACAGCCCACACTGCTGAATCCTTTATAAATGCTTTCTAAGGACACCTTCAAGAATGCAAGGATCATGCAATCCCAAATAAAACCAAGACCCATTCCCCAAAGGCAGGCGTCCTGTCTGGTGGACCCCAGCCATTAACAAGCTTTACAACAGGAGGAGGAAGCTACTACATGACAGAGCAAAATCCTCAAAAGGGAAGGCATCTCTGATCAATACTAGCAAAAAACTATGATCACTCATAAAATCATCTAAGGCAAACTTTGAGAGAAAAATCGCAAAAGACACTAAAGACAATCACAAGGCTTTCTTTAGTTTAGTTTAGTTTAGTTATGTTAGAAACCTGGGTGGAAACTCCCAGATATGCTCAGAGTTAGTCCAAAATGACAAAAAATACACTGAACCCACAGACATTGCCAACATACTGGCAGACAGGTTCAGTGCAAATTTCTCCCCCCCCCCACCCCCCCCCAAAAGGAGAAATATCTATCCCAGCAGAGTGTAGCCTCCTTGACATCTCAGATGCCCAGGAGAGAGCCGCCCTCTCCAAAGCTAAAAACACAGCATCAATGGGACCAGACGGTGTCCTGGGTTACGTGCTACATGAACTCCAAGAGGAACTAAACCCGCACATAAGGCTGATGTTTAATCTTAGCCTTACTACAGGATACATACCCAAAGAATGGCGTACAGCAACAGTGGTCCCACTCCACAAAGGAGGTGCTTCTACGGACCCTGGAAATTACTGCCCCATAAGCTTGACAAGCCTGGTCTGCAAAGCTATGGAGAGGATCATTATGGAACTCATAAACAAAGACATTGGGGACCTACAGACACTGGATCCTTTCCAATTCGGCTTTGTCAAGGGCAGATCCTGCCTTTTGAACCTGGTCGACTTTTTTGAAACAGTCACTAAGGCCATTGATGAGGGTAAGGCAGTTCACACAGCCTACCTTGATCTTGCAAAAGCCTTCGACACAATACCCCACTCGGGCATCATAGACAAGCTCACCAGCTTAAATGTAAACCCATATGTCATAAGATGGGTTGCAAACTGGCTCAAGGACAGAACCCACAAGGTCAGAATTGTTGGAGCCATGTCAGACTCTAAGCCAGTCACAAGCGGTCTCCCACAGGGCTCGGTCCTGGGACCCCTCTTGTTCGGCATTTATTTTTCCGAGGTGCAAGCAAACATAGGAGGATTGTGGCTGACAAAGTTCGCAGATGACTGCAAACTGGGCACCATAACTGATACTCCAGCGGACACAAGCATCCTTCAGAAAGGCCTCATAGAAATGGATAACTGGTGCCAGAGCCATGGCCTTAAACTGAACGCCAAAAAATGTATAGTCATACCCTTTGGGAAAAACAAAGTACCCACAAATTACCACATAGGTGGTAATCCATTAAGTATGGAAGAAGTAATCAGGGACCTAGGGACCCAAGTTGACAGTAACCTCTCATTTGACACTCACATTGCCAAGGTGGTTAGGAAGACCTTCTATATTACCCACCTTATCATGAAAGGATTCACATCTAGATCAAGAGAGGTCATTGTGCCCCTATATTCTTCCCTTATCAGGCCCATAATTGAGTACAATGCCCCATTTGAGATGTACCTTACCTGACACCTGCAGCAGCTAGAAAGACCCCAAAAGTACCTCACCAAGAGGATCAAGGGTCTCAAACATATGTCATATGCTGCCCGGCTGAAGAAACTCCAGCTCTATTCAGTTGCATACCGCCTACTCAGAGGCGATCTATGCCTGACGTATAAGGCCATGTCCAATCCAGAATTAATGGACATGCTCCACCTCAGAAAATCCAAATCCACCAGAGCCACAAGAGCGAGAGATTTGAACCTCAACACAGAAATAAATAGGACATGCTGGAGGACAGATTCATAACCCAGAGGCTCCCTACACTCTGGAACAGAATCCCAGTCCATGTTAGGCAGAGCCCCTCACTGACTCTCTTCAAGAGAAATCTTAACGAGTGGATGGGAGATCGTAGGTTTACCCCGGGGGTCATCTCTGTGTCACTACTAGACAGAGGCACAGTAAACTAAACCCTAAATGGGCATAGTATTCTCATTCCAAGGGGTGGCGAAAGCCACACACACTCTGGCTAGGCTTATAAATGCCCTAGGGCAGATAGCCTAGTATGAACCTATGAAAGTACTTCTGACATAGCAAATCAAAACCAAGAAAATCTACAGGTGTTACTGCTCAATCTTAAGAATCTAAACAAAAAACTCCAGTCCTTAAAATCTCTCTTCACCCTAGTCAATGTTGATGTCTGTGTGGTCACCAAGACATGGTTTAAAATTGCAGAGAGCACATCAACAGTGCAAGGTTATAATGCCGTCCACACATTTAGACCAGCTACTACACAGATAGGGACTAAAGGTGGAAGTATCTTGATTTACATCACAATGAATATACCTCAAGGCTGGTCAAACAAGACAGTGCACTTGAGATGGCCTCCGCTGAAAATGGACCCACGTCCAGTCGGACACTCCCGGTCAACAAATTTAAATAAATAAATAAATAAATAAAATAAAAATAGATTATACACATTCAAATCACCATAGGAAAAATCCAATAACATTTCCTTGCAAGCTGTAGGCCCCCCTCTATGACCCAAGAAACTCATACCATGTATTTAAACTTATTGGAAACACTCACTATCCAACCTAATACCATATTCATGGGCAACTTTAATTACCCCATTATAAACCGGAAATCTTATACATTACTGAACATACAGGCACAAAAAATCCTGGATTTTTCTTTATTTATTTGGCATTTGTTTACTGGGAAAGTCCAACAGGGTCATGAGGTACCCATTTCATCTGAGACCTGGGAAGAAAAGCTCCAGATACATATGGTTAACAGAATGAGAAACTAGATAGACAAAATAAAGTCATAACATTCAAGCACAAATATGAAAACAACACATTAGTTTGTCAGAATGAAAACTTAACAGACATAATAAAGTCATAACATTCAAGCACAAAATTTGAAAAAAAAAAAAATACTGTGATGCCACACTTCTCTGGGCCAATAATCAAGCATCCTGAATCTTCACCACTGACACTGGTGAGGGACATTCACTTAGAACAAGGTAGATACACACAGTGTATCCAGATGAAGCTCTCCACATCAAGCATAATTTCCCTTAAGAGCACACAGGGAATGCAGTCTGGGGTCTGGGTTTCCCCCTCTCTCTCCAGTCCCCCACTAAGACTCCCCACTGGCAAAGCTGTAGAGATGAGTCATCAGCCGAGTATCCAAGCCAAGTCCTCCAACACCCTCTCTGTGATACTAGTGCTCTGTGTTCCTACTCTAAGTAGCTGACACACACACACTCTTTGAGATTTGATTTGCACACACACACACACACACACACACACACACACACACACACACACACACACACACACACACACACACACACCTGGGAAAGGCTAGCGCAGATTTACTCACTCTGCTACCCTTTGCCCACACTATAAGGTAGTTACTGCCACCAGACACTCCAAAGCCAGCTACTCTAAGGATCTTACAAGGGTACCCAATTATACTGAGTAAAATTAATATTAATACAAATGGTAGTGTTTGACCATGTGGCAAGGTTCTCAGGAGTGGTCACAGTGTCACCAAATAAATATAAGTACTCTCAAAGGTTATAATATTCTCTAAAGGACCAAACACAATGAGAAGTTTAAATATATTTAACAATAAATAATAAAAGAACATGAAAATACTAAATATGTATTTACAATAAATACCAGAGTTTTAATCACAGGAAATATTAAAAATAACACAGATGAATAGATTCACACAGATACAGTATTTAACTAATCTTACCATATTTTCCTAACTGATCTAAAGAAGTACTATTCCCAGGTTACTTACTAAAGCAAAGCAAGATGAAGTGGGTGAGAGATCCTTCTTTGTTAGGTTACAAAACCAGACTGCATTGAAACTTCTGTTCTGCTTCATCTAGTATTAAAACATCATTTCAGTCCTGGATTGCAGAATGAAATCACAAACATCTGATCACCTGGCATCTGATTCCCATACCACTCCCTTTACTAGTAACTGAACTGGAATCTAGCACATATGTGTCAATAATACACACATAGACCTTTGCTAAGATCTGCTGGAGCTTCTGGAAGTAATAAAACAATTTCAAACTTTTATCCTTCCAGAGAAGCAATTAGTTCACTGCTAAAGACAATACAGAAGGCTTCCTAGTGCAGACTTTTTGTCTCTGGCTCCACTCAGACCTGTGAGATGCAATCTTTATGGTTTATACCAAGTAATTTAATTTCAAATTATTTTTCAAAGTAAGCTGGACTGAGATTAACCTCTTCTCTTCCCATATCCTGTGTTACAATGTATTCATTTCCACAATTACAATACAGTCTGACATACCAGTGTATTTCTTTTCTGTCCAGTAGGACCCACTGTTGGTACATTTTTATCACAAGCAGCTTTACAAATACATTTTCAACACAAGCACCTGTACAAATTAATAAATACAGAAAAGGTACCGGAACCCTTCTTCACTTAAAAAACAAGTTTAATAGTAGGCTTGAAGCGCGATCAATAACGTTACACTTTTCGTCGGTTAAAAGTAACCGACTTCTTCAGAAGCTAAAATTCAAATCCTATTCTAGGTTTGATTGTAACAGTAAGTTAGTCGTATATCTCGCTAAATGCTTGTGCTGCCCAGCTTTCTATATCGGGAAAACCGATAGAAAGCTAAGGGAGAGGATATACGAACACCTATACAGTATCAAAACTGCGAGAACGACTAATGCTTTGGCTAGACATGTACTAGACAATGCTGGCCACTATTTTAAATTCAGGGTCATTGACCAACAGACCAGGGACATCAGAGGAGGGTATGACTCTCTTAAATTAAAGAGGAAAGAACTCCTCTGGCAGTTAAGGACCAATGCCAACCAGAAACCGGGCATAAATGAAATGACATCGATTACCTGTATCCTTAAACTTAAGAACTTGGAAAGGTGAAATGAGTCGAATTGGCTTTAGTGGTTAGCATCAAACCGACTACAACTATTCAAATTTAAACTTTAAACTTTTAATTTTAAACTATAAGGGTGGGTATAGTTTTCTATTCTAACACAATAATAGTGAGACATCCCCAGTTTGGGGTTAAAATGGTAGTGAAGCAACACAAGGGTAAACGAACGACCACTTGCACCTTTCCCCCACCCCCTTTTTTTCTTCCTGAAGCTAGGGTTACATGATTATTATAACACTAATACACTAACAACAAAAAAATATTTCTTTGTATTGGACGGTTAAGTTAGCTGTAATACACACCTAGCTAAACAGACCATCCTAATGCTTGGATCATCATGGTGCTACTTACATTTACTTACAACTACTCTTACTGGAGTAAGATGAGGTTCCACTTATGAGTGCTGATGCACTTTGACAGTGGTGAGGACATTATAGCCTTCTTTCCAACATTACCTTTTACAAAAAAATTTTTACAACATTAAAATACGGCTTTGTCATGGGACACTGCCTTCACCTATAATGTTTGATCGAGTGTTGTTTCCCCATATAAAATTACAGCAACGTTGTTTTCTGCTGTTCTTTGCTGTTTTTTGTATGTTCCAACACACTTAACGCCAGTCCACTTTTCTGAAGGGTGCGTCTGTAAAGGTCAGTTATTTTACACGGAGGCATGGTTAATAGTGGCGTCCTGTGTTTTGTTGCCACCTCCGTGCCCTTGGACGACTTAGTAGGATCGTGATGGGGGCGATCTATACGCTAGCATATGTTATAGGTAAAACTATGGAATATTTGTGAAAACACTTCGTACACGTTGGAATCACTTGAAGTGTTAGAGCGCATGCTCTTGAACTTAGTTTTATTCTATTTGAATTAGTTAAATTTATAGAAATGTGTATAAAAATGGTCAACAGGTTTTACTAAGTACTATTGGATTACAACAAGTACTGACTTGACTTCGCACTGCTGTTTTCCATTTCTCCGCGTAGGGGAAATTTAGTATAAACTATTTTGATTTATACTTGGTCTTTAAAACTTTTAAAGGATTGAGTACTACACTCAATTTTATCTGGATTTTATAAAGGAATGAATCAGTCACTCATAACTTAAATGCTTAGCATTCAATGTTTGTGAAAATGTGTAAATGCAACATGAACAACTGTTAGCGTTATTATTGTGCTTGTTCTTGCAGACTATTGCTTGCTAGGTTACTATGACAACTATTACCAATTGATTAACCTAAATTACATACAGAACAAGACTTGAAACGCATGTGACAGTATTTAAGTGTTGCGATTTTAAACCCATGGTTCTGTGTGCGTTTTTTAGCTTCTGAAGAAGTCGGTTACTTTTAACTGACGAAAAGTGTAACGTTATTGATCGCGCTTCAAGCCTACTATTAAACTTGTTTTTTAAGTGAAGAAGGGTTCCGGTACCCTTTCTGTATTTATCGGTTGGTGTTTTTTGGATATTTATCAACCTGTACAAATTAATTTGATATACAAATGACATACAATTCTTTACAAACATCAGCTAGCTGTGCTGGAATATGTTACACATCCACTGCTCTACTTTTCCTGGCATAGCTGGCAATACCTCACACTGTCATGACTACACATTAGTTTATCAGAATAAAAACTCAACAGACATAACAAAGTCACAGTGTTCAAGCATAAATTATATGGAAAGCCTGATAACAGGAAGATGCAGCATTATTTACATAATAGATGCTTATCATAATGATTATTAATATTCTAGAGGTCATAGAATATGGTAACTGATTATACTAGTGAAGGTGTAGGATAGTATGAGCTGAGAAGGGGAGGGTGTGATAGAGGAGATAGCAGGAATAGATGTGGAAAAGGTATGAGTGCAACATCAGGGGAGTATGTATAGATGGAGGGAGGGTAGTGGAGATAGAGAGAGAGAATAGAGGTAAGAAAAAGGTATAAGATTACCTTAGCCTGGGCTGATACAGGAGCAAATCCAAGCTTTGTTGAAGTATTCTTTTATAGAGGTTTTAAAGGAATGCAGGTTAGTAGCAGTTTTGATATTCAAAGGAAGGGAGCTCCACAGTTTTGCCACAAAGCAGGAATAAAGGCTTAAGCCTGGGGTTTTGTTAGGTTTATAAGCTGTAACAAGATGTTTGTCTTCAGATCTGAGATGTTTATTTGGGATATAAAAGTTGATTAATGGTAAACACAAACTCCCTGGGCTAGATTGTCACTACAGAAACAATGGGTGCAACTATACTGCATTTGGTCCTTACTAATATAGGATAGTGCTGCACACCCCCTAGTGTAACGTCTTCTCTGGTAAGGTCAGACCATAAAATGGTTTCCTTTGAAGTAAAAATAAAATCTGGAAACCAAGCTAACTCTGGAATATTCAAGAACTACTCCAAGGCTAACTTCCTACTAAGTGACAACTTGCCAAAATTTCAAGCCCCACAAACCCTGAGAACTGCTGCCTAGACAGAACTGTTTAAAGAAATAATATCTAAGTATGTTAATAGCTGCATAGAGGCAGCTGTACCCACCAGGAAGTACAGAACTAACTCAAACAACAAGCCACCCTGGTGGAATCACAACATCAATAGGCTGTATAACAGAAGGAAGAAAAATCATGGCAAACATTAGGAGGTACAGCACCCAGCAGGAAAAATTCACTCTCTTGTCAAATTAAACAAACAACTCAGAGGACAAATAAAGTCTTTTGACACCAAATTTGAAGTAAATTTGGCCTCCCAGACCAAGGACAACCACAAGACATTCTTTAGCTATGTCCGCAACCTCAAAGGCAATACACAAGTGTTTGCAGACCTCATTGTAAATGTTGCCACCTATACTGATCCAGAAGATATAGCAAACCTACTGGCCAAGACATTCAGCTCCAACTTTACCCCTCTCTCCCCATCAACCTTCCCTCAGGAAATACCATCAAATTTAACTGCCCCTGCTATCACTAGGTGTGAGGATATTGAATGTTGTTGTCTGTGCTAGCATGACTGGCTGAAGTTTTGTAAATAATTCTAAATAATTGTAAATTACCCTGAGTTATATATGCCAGCATGACTAGCTATAATTATGTAAATAAGTTTGTTTTTTGATTATTGCTTTGATTTATGTAAGATGTTTGAATCAAACAATGCTCTTCTGGATGACCAAATGTACATGTTTTTCAAAAAGAATTCTGAATGTAGGTTATGTCAGTCAACTGACCTAGATGTAATGTCATTGTGTGTCAGAGCTGAAAGGAATAGAATCTCCACAGCAGCTTTTTTTGTTTACTTTTTAAAGTCTAACACGAGAGAGTAAAATTATCATAACAGCTTTCTTGACTTAAAAAAATCTGATATAAAAGCAGATTCTGAGCCAGTTAAAGTTAAATTATTGTTGTAGTTGTTCAGTTGTTATTCAGTTGTCAGTTGTTTTGTTTTCCAGAGCTGTTCAGCAATAATAGTAGGAGTTGTTATTCCAGTCGCTGAGGACCAGACAACAGCCGGAAGAGTAGGCGTAAATTCTTATCTTGCCTGACAAAAGTAAGAGTAGCATCTTGCCTTGCTGGGTTAATTAGATTAGACAGGGACAGCTAATCTTTAGATAGTTAGGGAACTATAGTTAGATAGAGTTTTTCTACAATCAGTGTGAAATCTATCCTACAGTGTTATTTTCATAATTCCTGTGTGTGAGACTCTGTGGCTTACCAGAATCAGTTATTCAGTGTATGCATGTTTTAAATCATTTTATTTATTATTGAATATGTTACTACCTTTTATTGTGGCCAGTTATTTTGAAAGTACTTTTATTAACCTGAGAGTGTTTATGCTTATTGTGATAACACCAGGACCACTCTTAAAAACCTTATTGCTTGGATTACATGCTACCATTTATATCAATATTTATTTTACCCAATATAACTAAACACCCCTTTAGAAGGGTATTGTGGTATTTGCTGGTGCAGGCATTACCTTGTAATCTGGGAAAGAAGACATAGCAGGTATATTTGTGCCAGTCTTTCCCAAGAGTGTTTGAATGTGTGAATATGAAATATTTAATAGTGAGTGTATCAAATACCTAGAACTGGAACACAGTGTTCTGCACTGGTTTGTGTGAAGACTCGTTTGGGAACCTGGAGTGAAGCATATAGTCCAGTCCCATGTTTGGAGCCTCTTTCCAGTATATTCTTAGGGAAAATTGTGTATTTCTATCCCAGCTTTCAGTGACACTCCCTTACCAGAGATAATGTTCAGGATTGAGGCTCCTTAATTACTGCCCTGGGTTTGAGTGTGGTCATCACATTATTTGGTGGCAGTGGTGGGATTTTAATTGAGCTATAGTAGCTTGTGGGTAGTTGTCACCGAGGTGTGTACTCTCGACAGCCACAATATAAACATACAGAGTTTCATTTCACAACAGTTGTAATTATTTTTTTAGTCAGTTTAGTCAGGGACAGTAGGCAAAGATGTCAGAAAATTATTATAGCTAGCTGATAAGAAACCAGTTGGCTAAGGTGTGCAAAGTCAAAGGACTGTTACATGCCAGTCTGACTAAGGAAGCAATGATCTTAGCCTTAGTCACAGCCACACAGCAGACCAGCATCTCGAGGATATCCATTTTTGCACTGGGGATAAGCAGCCTTCTGAGACAAGACAGTGCACCTTTTTCTCAGAGGACTTAGACATTCATTTGGAGTTAAGGAAACTCAAATTGGAGTCTGAAGAAAGGGAGAGACATTGTCATTTTGAACTGGAAGCCAAATTTTTGGAGACCGAAGAGAGACAGTGTCAGTATGAACTGCGGCGTTTGGAGATGGAAGCTGAAGAAAATGAGAGGCAGCGATATTTAGAGGCTGAGGAGAGGGAGAAGCAGCATCAGCAAGAAAAGGCACTTCTAACCTTTCAGCAAGGTCATGGAGTTAATAAGGAAGGGAATGACTGAAACCCAGAAGCCATAAAGTTTAGTAAACTTTTTCCACAGTACAGGGAGGGAGATGACTTTGATAACTTTATTTATATATTCAAGAGGGTGGGTGTCAGGTCACCACTTTTGAAGGAATGGCAGATCTTCTGGTGAGGGAACAAGCTCTCAGCACTTTGCCTGAGGATATGAGGATCTGGTTGGCAGACCGAGATTATAATTCTGCAAATGAGCTGGGGAGAAAAGGGGATTTCTACTTGGCAAGTAGGACACCACTGCATAAGAAAGGGAAACCCAGTGATGTACATGGCCATAAGGGAACCCATGGCAGGGCAGCCTAAACCACTCCAACAGAGTTCACCAGTAACAGGGAGGCCACTAGTTCAAGCACATGGTCAGGATCAGGGATTAGATGTTTCAAATGTAATCAGAGGAGCCATGTTGCACACAAATGTCCACTGAAGCAAGGTGAGAAGCAAAAGGTGAGGGACTCAGAAAGTGGGAATAACAGAATGCCAGTGATAAGTTGTCTGGAAACAACAGAGGTGCCAGATTATCACCAAAATGTGTGTCCTATCTTAGTGGATGGAAGACAAGCCTCTGCCAAGAGAGACACAGCTTCTGATATAACCATTGTGAGGCCTGCAGTGGTTAAGGAGGAGAAGTACTTGCTTGGGCAATCCACACCAGTCAGAGCTTTGGGTAAGACCCATTCCAAATACCTTTGGCTAGGGTTCATCTTGACTGGGAAGGTGGAAAAGGGAACAAGCAAGTAGGTGTGTTTGAGAATATCTCTGCAGATGTGTTAATAGGGAATGATTTTGATAATGTAGTTTCTTGTGTGCATGCAGTGACACGCAGTCAAGCTTGGAGACAGACAAGTGAGTCTGGTAGCCTGGGGAGACGTAGACAGATCCTATGCCTGAAGCTGGAGCTAATGATGTGGTTATTTCAGGGAGCCAGCTACTTTGTAGCAGTGAGCCTGAAGGTGAACCACAGCTGATGGTAGGTACTGGTGTTCCCACAGACATGGTGACAGCAAGGACAGAGGTGAGTGGTAGTATCCAGGCTGACAGTGAGGCACCACTGACAGAGGATACTGGGCTTCCTGTGGAAGAGGAGCTGGGTAGGGTCACAAAAGTATAGTTGAGGCAGGCTCAACTTATGGACCCTACATTACGAGGCTTGAGGGAAGTAGCTAAGTAGGCATCTGATGTTCAAGGAAGAGGGGAGTCTGTATACTGGAACAATAAATTACTGTACAGAGAGTGGACCCCTGAAGGAGGGCTAGAGGGCGAGGTAATACAGCAGTTGGTAGTACCCAGAGCCTGATATCTGGCACTTCTAGCCATAGTCCATGACAGTCTTTTTGCAGGTCATATAGGCATAAAGCATACTAAGAGATGCATTATGCAAAACGTTTATTGGCCTGGGATTGGAAAGAATTTAAAGGGGTACTGCAGGACCTGTAAACAGTTCCAAAAGGTAGGCAAGGTGGGAGACAATGTCAAGACTCCATTGATTCATTTGCCTGTAATTGTAGAGCCATTTGAGAATGTAGCCATGGATATTGTAGGGCCTTTGAGTACTCCAAGTTCTACAGAGAAGAAGTATATCCTGGTTCTGATGGATTATGCTACCAGATACCCTGTAGTGGTGGCTGTGTCCTCCATTAAGGCAGAGAAAGTGTCAAATGCCTTGTTAGAAATTCTCAGCAGGGTGGGTTTTCTGAGGGAGATACTGACTAACTGAGGTGCCAACTTTATGTCAGACCGCTGGTTTTTCTGTGGAAGTGTTTTTGGGTGAAGCATGTAAAAGACACCCCTACCATCCCCAGACTAATAGTCTTGTGGAGAAGTTAAACTTTATATTAAAGACTATCCTACAGGCATTTGCGGACCAGTTTAAAAGGGAGTAGGCCAAATATTTGCCCCATTTATTATTTGCCTACAGAGAGGTACCTCAGGAATCTACAGGCTTTTCACCCCTTGAGTTGCTGTATGGACATAGGGTGAGGGGGTCTTCAGATGTGATTTGTGATGAGTGGAAGGGTGAGTGTGGATCCCACAAGGAGTCTGTTGTGGTGTATGTCCTATACTTCAGGACAAGGCTTATGGAGCTCATGGGTTTCACCCAGAAGAACCTAGCAGTAGCCCAACAGCAGAAAAGTTTGGTATGACAGGAATGTTTCAGCCTGAGACTATACTGTGGGGCAACAGGCTATGGTGCTCATTCCTGTCGGACACAATAAGCTGCAGGCAGCTTGGGAGGGACTCTTTGAAGTGGTAAGGAAAGTTGGTGATGTTAACTACATGGTAAACTTAGCAGGCAGGGACACAAGTTGTACCATGTTAATGTGATGAAACCTTATCACAATAGGGAGGTCCTGGTGCTGAGTATTCACAATGGATGGCAGGAGGTGTCTGGTGGGATCTGGTGACTGTCCTTCTCAGTGAGGCTTGGACTGACACTTAAGTGGGAGAGGTAGCAACATCTCAGTGGCTATCCCCTATTCAGGTTAAAGAAATACAACCAGTGTTACAGGAATTTAGGAGCATGTTCACCGGAAAACCTGGGGGCACTGACCTAGTGCAGCACCATGTGTATACAGGACCCCAAATGCCTATCATGCAAGCTCCTTACAGGGTGCCTGAGCAAGTCAACCAGACTTTGAAGGTGGAGAAAGAATGCCTAGCCATAGTATGGGCATTGCAATAGCTTCAGCCTTACCTATATGTAAGAAGATTGACTGTGGTTACAGACCATAACCCTTTAACATGGCTAAACAGCCTCAGTAAACAAAATGCCTAGTTACTGAGGTGGAGCATAGGGCTACAGGCATATGAGATGATGGTGCAACACCATAGTGGGATCAATAATTCTAATGCATTTGGACTGTCAAGAAGGGGTATGGGTTGATACATTTTCAGTCAGCCCCATTTTTCTCAAGTGACAAATTTCTAGGGTCACTTGAAAATTTAACTTGAGTCTTCAAAGGGGGAGAAATGTGAGGATAGTGGATGTTATTGTCTGTGCTAGCATGACTGGCTGAAGTTTTGTAAATACTTGTAAATAATTGTAAATTATCCCATGTTATATATGCCAGCATGACTAGCTGTAATTTTGTAAATAAGTTCATGTTTCTTGATTATTACTTTGTTTTATGTAGGATGTTTGAATCAAGCAATGTTCTTCTGGCTGACCAAATGTACATGTTTTTAAAAAGAATTCCGAATGTGGGTTACGCCAGTAAGCTGACCTAGATGTGATGTCATCATGTTCCAGAGCTGAAAGGAATAAAATCTCCACAGCAGCTGTTTTGTTTACTTTTTAAAGTCTGACATGAGAAAGTAGAATTCTCATAACAGCTTTCTGTGACTCTTAAAAAAATTCCGATATAAAAGCAGGTTCTGAGTCAAAGTTCAGTTGTTGTAGTTCTTCAGTTGTTATTCAGTTGTCAGTTGTTTTCCAGATCAGTAGATATCACTCAAGTTTGTTTTCCAGAGCTGTTCAGCAATAATAGGAGTTGTTATTCCAGTCGCTGAGAACCACACACCAGCCCGAAGAGTGGGCATAAATTCTTATCTTGCCTTGCAAAAGAAAGAGTATCATCTTGCCTTGCGGAGTTAATTAGATTAGATAGGGACAGTTAATGATAGTTAGGGAACTATAGATAGTTATAGATAGTTAACAATCAGTGTGAAAGCTATCCTACAGTGTCATTTTCATAATCCCTGTGTGTGAAACTCTGTGGCTTATTAGAATAAGTTATTCAGTGTATACATGTTTTAAATCATTTTATTTATTTTTAAATATTTTACTACCTTTTATTGTGGCTGGTTGTTTAGAAAGTATTTTTAGTAACCTGAGAGTGTTTATGCTTATTGTGATAACAAGGCCACTCCAAAGAGCCTTACTGTTTGGATTGCATGCTACCATTTATATCAATATTTATTTTACCCAATATAATTGAACACCCCTTTGAAGGGTATTGTGGTATTTGACTGGTGGCAGTAAATTACCTTGTAATTTGGGAAAGAGGACATAGCAGGTAAATCTGTGCCAGTCTTTCTCAAGAGTGTTTGTATGTGTGAATATGAAATATGTAAGAGTGAGTGTGTCAAATACCTAGAATTGGAACACACTGCTCTGCAGTGGTTAGTGTGAAGACTCATTTGGGGACCTGGAGTGAAGCATATAGTCCAGTCCCAGGTTTGGAGCCTGTTCCCGGTGTACTGTTAGGGGGAATTGTGTATTTCTATCCCTGCTTTCAGTGATGCTCCCTTACCGGAGATAGTGGTGAGGATTGAGGCTCCTTAGTTACTGATCCGGGTTTAAGTGGGGTTGTCACACTAGGGGACAGATACTTAATGCTGTCTCTCTAAGGCAAAGAACACTGCATCAATTGGCCCAAACAATATCCCAGGATGCCTTCTAAATAGCATGAAACACGATCTATCAGGCCGTCTGGAATTGCTATTTAACTGTGCCTCATGAATTGAGAAAGCAACAGCCATCCCTCTACACAACGGTGGGCCATCTACAGACTCATAAGTCTCACTAGTCTTATATGCAAAGCCATGAAAAGAATTATCATGGAAAGGATCAATAATGACATAAGAAACCTCCAGACACTTGACTTAACCCAGTTTGGTTTCATCAAGAGCAGGTCATGCCTACTTAACCTGGTGGACTTCTTTGAGAAGGTCACCAAAGCAATGGATGAGGGCAAAATGGTTCATATTGCCTGCCTGGACCTGGCCAAGGCATTTGGCACAATCCCACATGCAGGCATTGTTGACAAACCTAAGAGGTTAGGTACAAATCCTTATGTAGCCCAGTGGATAGCCAGATGGCTCACTGACAGGAAACAGGAAGTTAGAACTGGGGATTCCACTTCTACAAAGAGACCAGTCACAAGTGGTGTTCCTCAGAAATCGGTCCTGCTTCCACTCCTTTTTGGCATTTACTTCTCTGAAGTCAAAACCAATGTCAATGGCCTCTGGTTTACTAAATTTGCAGATAAATTGTAAATTAGGAGCTGTCATTGAATCACCCACTGACACAAATGGTTGCCAGGAAGTGCCGACACAGACAAACAACTGCTGTCAGAGCTATGGACAAAAACTAAATGCCAAGAAATGCATAATAGTATCCTTTGGAGAATCATCCACCCCTGGTGACTATCATATTGACAGCACACCCCTAAGAGTTCATCCAGCATTCAGAGACACACATAGACACTTGTGACAACCATGCCCTGGCCCAGCAATCAAGGAGCCTCAGTCCTCACCACTAACACCAGGGAGGTCATCTCATAGAAGAGGAAAGGATAACAAATACACACAGTAAAGTACAATTTTCCTTAAGTGCACACAGAGATCACAGTCAGTCTAGGGCTGGTTGCTCCCTTGCTCTCCAGGTCCCCAATAAGACTCCCCGCTGGCACAGCTATAGGGTCCAGATCTCAGCCTAGCTGGCAAGCTAACCTCCAGTACCCTCTCTGTCCCACCAGTGCTTCATGCCCCTGCCCAGGTAGCTGACACACCACACACACTTTGAGATAAGTATTTATACAACTTCACAGACACTCCTGGGAAAGGCTGACACACATTCTCCAGCTGTGCCCCTTTACCCAGACTATACAGTAGTAATTTCTGCCACCACCAGCTAATCAGCTACCCACAGACCCTTAAAAGGGTGTCCAATTATTACTGTGCAATATTATTATCCAATTGGTAATGTGACTATTCAGTCTTAAGGCTTATTACAGTGGCCTATTACAATGAACTCTATAAATATGCAATGTACTCTAGAGCCTACTATCTCTACACAAACCAGCCACAGGTAAAATATTTAATAATAAATAATTAAAACACAAGACAATACTACTACACCACAGAGATATCTAAGAGTTCAGAGATCACACAGAAACTTAAAACAATACAGTATGACAGGTCTGATGGCAAGGAAAAACACTTAATCTAACTTTCTAATCTTTAGCTATTCTTAAGAGAAAACACAGTGCTATAATCCTACTTACAGACATAAAGAGCATAAGCAGTGCTGAGGTTGATAGTCCAAGACAAATGATTGCAGTCTCTCACTGAACAATAGTTTTTAAAAACATTAACAAACAGCTCTGCTTAGGCCCTCCCAAATTACATCATTTTGACACTTAGGTTTACCCAGTATTCACATTACAGCATTTTGACACTTAGTCTGGAGTTCCCAGGCAAAGAGGCCACATTATTGAGCAAGCTAACACCTGCTCAGGAAACTACAACAATAAAAGACATTTCACATGTATACTCGAACAATTATTCCTTAAGTTAAGACAATAGAAAGAATGTGTTCAGCCAGCCACCTCGGTACCACTTTTTAGATAATTGCAACTTCAAAGAACATTTGAAATGCTTGGCTTGGTTTTCCTTACAGCAGATGGTAATGTTGCAACAATCTTGAAGTTCACATTTTACAGTGTTTTCTTTCATTTAAGAACACAAGCCTGCATTTTTACATTTATTTATACAAATGGTAGAATTATGTATCAAATTCTATTTGACTAGGCTGGCAGCCTTCACCCATCTTTCCCCAATCTTCACAACACTAATCTAGCCTTTGATCATCATGTGTCTACAGTAGTGAGGAAATCACTCTATGCTGTGCAACTTATAAACAAAGGTATGGCATCTAGGTCCAAGAAAGTCATTGTTCCAGTGTATTTGGCATTCATTAGCCCTATCATTGAGTATAATAATCCCTTTGGTGTATCCAGCAATTGAAATGTCCAGAGAGGTTCCTCACTAAAAGAATACCAGGCGTAAGTAACATGTCCTGTGCAGACCACCTCAAGGCCCTATCCCTGTATTCTGTCTCCTACAGGATGTTGAGGGGAGTTCTATTCCTAGCATACAAGGCATTGTCAGACCCCACTCTGATGGACTGCCTGCATATCCACAAAACAAACAGCACCAGAATTACTCATTCTAAAGACATAAACTTTGCCTGTGATATAAACAGAACCGGTTGGAGAGACAGGTATGTATCCCAGAGACTACCCCGTCTATGGAACAGGCTCTCTATCCATGTCAGTCAGAGTTCCTCCCTAACCCAATTCAAGTGTAACTTGGATAATTGGACGGGGAACAGGAAATTCCTCCCTGGTTTGGCACCTATGTCTCTGATGGACACAGGCAGCCTATAAATGGTTCATCTCCCAGGCCCCTGCTTATAAATGTTTCATCTCTCAAGGCCCTGCTTACACTTATCAAAGGTACCAGAACTTGTCAGAGATTTGGGTTACATGGCTAGGCTTATAAAGGCCCTTATGGTCATTAGCCTAGTAAACAACTATGAACCTATTATTGTAATTATTTTAGATTTTAGGCATTTGTTGCGACAGAGTGTCATTTTATATATTAAAACTGTTTAATAAACTTAATATTTGTAAGATTGCATTAAGTTTCAGCATGTACCATCACATCTGGTCTCTGCGGACTTTCCCAGCTTTATTGCTATATTCATTATCATTATAGCTGAGTTTTCAGATTCCTTAGAACTTGTAAACATTTGTGTCTCTTGAGAAAATCTGAAGAGGGGAACAGTGTGTTCTAATCAGATGAAATGTGAGTGACCATTCACATGTAGCTGCCACAGCATGGCTAAGTGCCACCTCAGCTTAAAAATAGTTTTCAAAGAACAGAAGAGGGAAAAATAACCAGAAGAAGCTTTGGTACCATTATGGATTTTGTCTGGTGCCAAATAATTCTGATGGCCCACTTGACATGAGATACAGTATATATCACTGCTCA
This sequence comes from Protopterus annectens, assembly GCF_019279795.1. Taxonomy (NCBI): domain Eukaryota; kingdom Metazoa; phylum Chordata; order Ceratodontiformes; family Protopteridae; genus Protopterus; species Protopterus annectens. The sequence continues at coordinate 116,074,951 of NC_056739.1, forward strand.
TGTCAGATTAGAGTTACAGCTAAAAGATAACATGTAATTCTTATTCCATTTCTGATTATTTCTTGTTTGGCGGCAGAAATATGTCTGCAATAATACATTCAATTTTTCTGACCCATGTTAACTTGTGTATAAATATTGTAGGGATTGAATGCTTCAGTGAATGTGTATCGATTTGATCATTTTACAGTGCATAATGCTGAAAATTAATATTGTTGTCCCTTGAATTTTTTTTTCTGGGTTGTTTTATGTATCACTCTCTCAGAAAATGATTAGTTGCAGTT